>NC_056750.1:836424946-836608719 GCF_019279795.1 Protopterus annectens | reverse complement strand
CCAGTCAGTTTAGGTCTTGATTGTTTCAGTGATTTTACGGACTGACTCTGTTAGTAATTCTGCAGAAAGCATCCAAGTGATGCCATGCTTCAACCAATTCGTAGACACAGTTTTCTGTTCTCTTCATTTAATATTTTATTTGTGCTCATTTCTAAGCACTAGCAGCAAGTAAATTTGCTAGTGTGTGTTGCATTTTGATCGATTACTATATTACATATGTATTTCACTACTGCCTTTTTTTACTGTTTTGAAACTTATATGATTCTGTTGTCACTTTTAAGTATCATAGATTCTAGGAATTATAAGGCAATTAAGTCAAGAGACCATTTATGCCTTACCAGTACCCACCTCCATGATGCATCTCCTGCTTCTAGAAAGGCCAAGCAGGTCAGACCAGGAACGTATTTGCTGTTGCCCATCCAAAATCACTTGTCCTGAAGGCTGTGAGAATGTCAGTTTATTTTACATGTAAGGGCCAACTGTTCCAAAGATGTGGTAAAGCACTGGATAATGTATTATTAATATATTGGTGGAGATTTAAAGCCTTAATTATAGTGATTTTGGAGCTTTTTGCTTTACAGAGGTGCAAAAGATCAAAGAAGGTCTGGTCCTTAATGGTATGAAATGCAATACATAGAGCTATGCATAGGAATATGTAAGAAAATGAATACAGGGAGTGGGCTTCAAACTGTCATGTTAGCCAGTGTTGTTTTAGATCACTAATCTTGTTAGGAATCTTTGTAACTTTTCCAGCTGTGTGATGTACCCGGATAGGTACATGTTGAAGGAGGCATCGTACTACATAACTAGCCTATCAGAGCTGAGTACAGCAGGACAGTAACTTCCTTTGAAATAGATGAGATACCTTAAGATATTAGTTGCATTACATAGAAGGGTTTCCCGATTACTGGTGCTACGTGACAGTCATCAACCAGGGCGCCAAAATCCCTGCCACATTTGTCTCTTTGGAGTGCGGTACTGGCTATGCTATGCTGTAGGTGGAAAATGAGAGTTGTTTATCAAATATAACAATATTCCACTTTATTTCAATTTAATGTGTGCCCTTTTTCAGTACATCACTGGTTTGCTAGGATTAATTCTTGCTGTAGGGATTCCATGTCTAAGGTGTTGCCCAGCTTGTCATTGGCTAATTTAGCTGTAGGTGTGGGTTTGCAGATTTGAGTTTGGAAAAATATATGTCAGAATGAAAGGGTCCCAGCACTAAGGCCTGAGATATACCAGTACTTACATTATTACTTTCTGGCACATTGATTGTTTTCTATCTTTCAATCAGCTTGCTATTCACTTTACCATATAAGGGCTTAGATCTAGGACACATAGCCTATTTATAATACTATCAAAGGAGATGATGGGATTATAAATATGCTACATTTACTAAATATAATATCATCATGGGAGATGATGGGATTATAAATAGGTTAAGTTTACTAAATATATCATCATCATGGGCGATGATGGGATTATAAAAAGACAAAGTTTACTAAATATAATATCATCATGGGAGATGATGGGATTATAAATAGGCTACGTTTACTAAATATAATATCATCATGGGAGATGATGGGATTATAAATAGGCTAAGTTTATTAAATATAATATCATCATGGGAGATGATGGGATTATAAATAGGCTACGTTTACTAAATATAATATCATCATGGGAGATGATGGGATTATAAATAGGCTACGCTTACTAAATATAATATCATCATGGAGATGATGGGATTATAAATAGGCTAAGTTTATTAAATATAATATCATCATGGGAGATGATGGGATTATAAATAGGCTAAGTTTATTAAATATAATATCATCATGGGAGATGATGGGATTATAAATAGGCTTAATAAATATAATATCATCATGGGAGATGATGGGATTATAAATAGGCTAAGTTTATTAAATATAATATCATCATGGGAGATGATGGGATTATAAATAGGCTAAGTTTATTAAATATAATATCATCATGGAGATGATGGGATTATAAATAGGCTAAGTTTATTAAATATAATATCATCATGGGAGATGATGGGATTATAAATAGGCTAAGTTTATTAAATATAATATCATCATGGGAGATGATGGGATTATAAATAGGCTACGTTTACTAAATATAATATCATCATGGGAGATGATGGAGAGTGCTTTGGCCAAGTCACTATAGGCAAGCCTGTACTGGAGTCATGGGACTTTCAGATTTGAAGATAAAGAGACAGAAATTTGAAGGCCACCATGTTATATGGTACATAGACTACACTTCAGAAAATCAGATTTCACAATGCTATATGGTACAGAGACTACACTTCAGAAAATCAGACTTTCAAAGGTCACCACCATGCTATATGGTACAGAGACTTGTTTGTCTTTCGGCTTTTCCCAGTAAGGGGACGCCACAGCGGAACTCCGGTCCACTAATGATTGGCAGTAGATTTTTATGAAACACCGAGGTGCCAGCTCGACGCTCAACCTTCAACGAAGGCACGCCCATTTATACACGCATGTCTTTCAAATGCTACCCAACCACGGGGAGGACATGCAGACTCTACACAGAAGGCACTCCCAAGCCCAGTCGAGAATCGATCAGGAGAACTTCTTGCTGTGAGGTAACAACGCTACGCCGTACCACTGCCTTTCAAAGGTCACCACAAAGTCCCTTGCAGGTTACATATCTGAATATTCAGTTATAAACCATAGCTGTATTGTGCTTTTGATGCAGAGATAGTAAAATAATTGCACATTGATATCAGAGTGCCAAGTTACAATTACCACTAATAGTTTCCTTTTTTAAATAACATTTCAGATGTTGGAAAACATCATAGCTATGTGTTTGCCATGATTTTAGAGCTTGACTATCCATGACTGCCCACTTCAGTCCAGTCAATGGGAGTGGTCTGCCACTAACCACCAACATGGTGAACAGCTTTTCTCACACACCTTAAGCTTCTCCTCTACCTCCCATAATGCACCACTACTCCCTGTTCTTCCAGACAGATTTTTGGCCACCTGCTCTCCAAAAAAAAAAAAAACCTTCCTCAAGAAATCCCAACAAAGGAAGTGGGGAATGCTTTATGGAGTTGGTGAGGTCTATCAGTAAATAATGTTACAGTTTGGAAAGTGAGTGGAGAAAGGGTTGATAAAGTGAACAGACATGGATAATCAAGATCCAGTGTTATGGTAAATACATAACTATTATATCTTAGACACATTTACCATAACTATCTTAGGTTATCCAGCCACCAGCTAACATACTGGGTAACATCATGACAAAATGCCACAGACTATGATGGCCCTGAAGGAAAACCTCACCTTGACTATGGAAAGTATGTATAAATGCCCAGATGGTCACTACACAATCTTGTCTATTGAGGTATTTTTAATAAAGGTGGAGCATTGTCATAATGGTTAAAGTATTTACCTTACAAACACAAGGTACAGTGTTTGAGTCTTACTTTTGGTTAGGATGGTGAAGCTTAAAAAGGTCAGATGGGGGTCATTAGCCTAGAAATTAACTGTAAGATCCTTAATAGTAAAATTTATAGGACCTGCCGGAAAGACAGATATGTATCCCACAGACTATCCTCTTCCCTGGAACAGGCTCCCCATCCATGTGAAGCAAAGTTCCTTCCTAATCCAATTCAAGTATATCTTGGACTTTGTATGGGAACAGGAAATTCATCCCTGGTTTGGTACTTGTGCCTCTCATGGATGCAGGCAGTGTGTAAATGGCTTATCTTCCAGGACCTTGCATGCAAATGTTTCATCCCCAAGCCCCTACTTAGAGTTATCAAGGGTACCAGAACTTGTCAGAGATTTGGGATGCATGGCTAGGCTTAAAAAGGCCCTTGTGGTCATTAGCCTACACACATATGAACATATGAAGGAAGTAATCTCCCTTGTTGAATAAGCCTTTGGTTTACATTAGAGCTTTGTTGGACGAAGCATAAATGGAGTAGATACATTCAGAAAGCCGTTGGGATAAAGTAACCTTAGACACTGTTTGTCCCAGTCCAGCTTTAGAAAAGGCTTATCATGCTGCCTATATTGTTAAGAACATTGCATGTAAAATCTTATTTGTCTATGCATGCCCAAACAATGAATGGGGTTGGCTTCTTCTGTTAGATTATGAAGGGGAAAAGACAGGTACATTGAAGTTCTGGTTTACAGTATGTTTTGTAGCCAACATTAATAGAAAGGCTAGATCTGTATGCAAGGAAACCCTGTCCATAGGAGAAGACTTAGAAAGGAAGCTTGCAAGATAAAGCTTAAGAGTTCTGAAATTCTTTGAGGTCTATTGAAAGGGCCATCTCAAAATCATGCAATTTTTTTTCTAAGACAAAACTGAGATCCCATGTTGGTATGTGGTCATTAACAGGAGACTAGAGTAAAAAAGTACCTTTAAGAAAATGCTCTGTAAATCCTTCGGGAGGCAAGTAATTGAAAACGTATACCTTTGTGAAAATAAGAGATCACTGTTAAATTAACTTTAATAGTAGAGAAACTAGATCCTGCATCAAAGAGAGGTACTGAAAACAGAGGACTAAATGGACTAGGCAGAGAAGGGGTCCATCCCTCTTTGAGTTGTCAGAGGTGAGCTTTTTACCAATTGGTGTTGTACAACTTGCATGTAAATGATTTCTGGGAGGCTATAAGACTCTAACCCTACCTAGAAGGAAGATTCAGGCCTGTGGCTATTAATGTAAATGGAGAAACCATGTGGTTAGCCAAAGGGGTGTGATGTCTGGGTACGGCCTGCCTGATGGATGGAAAGAGAGATCCAGCATGGAATCTAGACACAAAGGGACCTGCTGGATGTGAAGCCATAACAGGGGAAATCACAGCTGCTGAGGTCAGAATAGGTTTTATGGGTGACCACTACTCTGCACAACTTTACTTTCCAGATGCATTTCCTCATTAATGAGAATGTGGGAATGGTATAAAGAGGACTGGTGTCCTCTGATGACCCAGAGCATCCCAAGGTGATGGCCCTGTGGGGGGTAGAAGGGAAAAGAAATGCCTGCATTTGGTGTTGAGGAGATGCAAACAGGTAAGTGCAAGGCTTCCCCTTGAGACAGGATAGGCCACAGGCTACTTCAAGATTCAGCCATCAATCATGAGACATCAGAATACATCTGCTGAGCCTGTCTGCTGGACAACTGAACAGCAAGCTATGAGCATTGCTGTCAGAAAGCATTTCTTTTGAGATAACCCGTTCCCACACTCCACTGCCTTAGAGGATATGATGTAGTGCCCCCTGCTTCTTGATATATCATACGAAAGCCTTGTTGTACGCACCTATTGATATCTCACCCTTGGGAGAAGGATCTGGAATGCTTACATGCCAGGAGGACCACTCTCATTTCCAGTATGTTGATAAGAAGATTGGTCTCCTGGGAAAACCATGTCCCTTGGATTATCTGCCCTGCACAATGTGGCCAAAGGAAAAGGAGTGGTGAGTGGGAATCCTGTGGTGAGGTGGCAGCTGTCCAGCAATCATAGATGATACATCGTGTATGTGGACATTAATCTGAATGTTGTACTCATATCATTCTCCATTTGTGATCATTGAACATTAGGTGTCCAATGAAGAATCCTAGAATCCTTACGTAGTGTTTGACCTGTAGTACTAGGTAAATCATTACTGGCATCAAGGGTCTTGAGAACCTGAAAGCCAGCCAGAAAAAAAAAAAAGATTTAAGAGTAGGTTTAGAGGCACCTGGATGGGGTTATTACAGTCCTAATGGTTTTTACTTATTTTTGAAGGATATCCACATGGCATCCCATAAAGTGCATGGTTTGAGATGGCTCCACCTGTGGTTTCTATTGCCAGACAAAGTTAGAGAAGTTAGTCTCTTTCTTGGATGAGTGACTCCTTGCTGGCAGAAATGAGCTAGTTAAATAGGTATGAAAAAGTCTGCATTTCTCATGTCTTCATGTGAGAGTTGGATGCTGCCATGCACTTAGTAAACATTCTGGGTGTTGTGATGAGAATGAATGGCAGGGCTGAAAACCAGAAATGACTTTCTGTGACCCAGAACCATGAAAATATCTTGGACTCTGTGGCAATTTTGATACGCAAGTAAGTGTCTTGAAGATTCATCAAGTACATCCAATCTCCGCTCTGGAGAAACAGATGACGGCTTGCAATGTGACCATCCAGAATCTTTTTTTTTGCCAAATTGGTTCAGGAGGGTGAATCAAATAGTCTTCAAGGTTCTTCTCTTTGGAAAAAAATATAAAAAAAATATTGGATAAACCCTGGAGCCTCTCTGATCTAGTGAGACCTCTTGAATAGTTTTTTTTTTTGAGTTGGCTCTTTGAGAACTTTTCTTCTGTTACCATCTTTTCACAGGATGGAACATCCAGAAAAGGAGAGGAGGATGGTTTTAGAAAATGGAATGTAATAGCTTCTGAATATAATTGCTGTGACCATTTTGGCCTGCATGATGGCCATCTATGCAGCCTGGTGCAGGAACAGAAGAACCCTGACTACCACCAGATATTGGATCAAGATCCTTTTTGGGTTTTCTTGCTTTGCCCATCCTTAGGGACTACAGGTTTTATGGCTGGCCTTGCTTGGCTGCCACTGGGGGATGGGTCAATGATGGGTCCCCACATATTCCATGGGAGTTTTTATCCGGAAACTGGTTGACAGACTGCTGCGGATACTTTTTTGAGCCACAAGTTATTAAGAACCTTCTGATTCTTAAAAAACGAACTTTGGAGAGCTGTGAACTGAGCTCCCACAGCATACAATGTTTTGTCCTCTTGTTAAGTTCTTTCCAGCTTCTCTTTCACACTACATTCAAAATGAAGTGCACCTTGATATTTTTTCATAAAGTCACAAAGACAGAGCCAGGCATAGCATCTCATGGTGATGTGTCCCTCAGCAGCTCTAGCCACTCCCTTAACCATATTACATAATAAGCTCATGCTCATGCAGAGAGTTGAAATATGAAGTGTAGGGCATTCCAAGTGTCTATAAGTGAAAAGGGTCACTAGTGATCTCAGTGCATCTATGATCATTTTGACTACATCATGCTGGAAAGAGTGCACATGCATCAGGCAATGTAAGGCCCTTATGATAAAGGTATCTGACCTATAACTACACTTCCTCATTCTGTTTGTCACTCTGGAATTCCTTCCTGTGGGTTGGATAGGCAAGCTCTTAATCAAGGCATCTCATCTGGTCATCACTGGTACAACCATGTTCGTAGGTTTTTACTAGTCTATTGGCCCTAGGGCCTATACAAGCCTAGCCATAACAATTCCCTGGCTATTTCTTCCCACACTATTTACTTCTCTGGACCCCTGTCTAGCAGGGTGACTGACATGATCCCCGGGATGAATTTCCTATCTCCCATCCAATCATCAAGGTTCCTTTTGAAGATGGCCAAAGAGACACTCTGCTTGACATGTATAGGCAGTCTATTCCAGAGTCTGGGGACTCTATGGGTCAGGAACCTATCCCTCCAGCATGTTTTGTTTATTGTGATGACAAGGGATTGGGATTTCTTTAAGTGTAGCATGTCCAACAGCTGTGGGTTTGACATGGCCTTGTACGTTATGCAGAGATCACCTCGGAGTAGACGATATGCGACAGAGTATAGCTGGAGTTTTTTAAGGCAGTCGGCTTAGGGCATCTGCTTTAGGCCTGTAATTCTTTTAGTGAGGTATTTCTGCGGCATTTTCAGTTGTTGCAGATGTCTTGAGAGGTACATAGCAAATGGAGCGTTGTATTCTATAATGGGTCTAAAGAGGGATGAGTACAGTGGGACAATGACCTCCATTTTTCTGGATGAAAAGCCCTTAGTGATGAGGTGTGCCACATAGAAGGATTTTCTTACTGTTGTGGCGATGTGGTTATTGAAGGTGAGACCACTGTACACCTGTGTCCCTAAGTCTCTTATCACACTTTTGGTGTTTAGTGTACTGCCACCAATGTGGTAATTCACGGGTACATGTTTTTTCCCAAAGGGGATACCTACATTTCTTGGCATTGAGCTTGAGCCCATGGCTCTGGCATCAAGCATCTGTTTCTGTAAGGCCCTTTTGTAGAGTATCCACATCATTTGGGGATTCAATAATGGCTCCCAGTTTGCAGTCATCTGTGAACATTGTTAGCCAGAGTCCCTTAGTGTTGGCCTGTACTTCAGAGAAGTAGATGCCAAACAAGAGAGGTCCCAGAACTGAACCCTGAGGTACTCCACTTGTCACTTGTCTGGAGCTGGATTTCGAGTCAGCTACTTTTACAGTGTGGGTTCTGTCAGTAAGCCAACTGGCAACCCATTGGGTGATGTAGGGATTAATGCCCAGCTTTGTAAGTTTATCTATGATTCCAGAGTGGGGAATGGTGTCAAAGGCCTTGACGAAGTCCAGATAGGCTGTGTGGCCTGCCTTACCCTTGTCCACAGCTCTAGAGACTGATTCAAAGAAGTCAATCAGGTTCATGAGACAAGATCAGCCCTTCACAAACCCAAACTGAATGGGGTCAAGTGTTTTAAGGTTGCCAATGTCTTTGTTTATAAGTTATATGATAATACGTTCCATGGCCTTGCAGATCAGGTTCGTCAGACTGATGGAGTGGTAGTTCCTGGGATCCAAGGTGGACCCCCCCCCCTTGTGGAGTGGGATAACTGTAGCTATGCACCACTCAGTGGGCACGAAGCCTGAGGTGAGGGTATGATTAAACATGACTCTTATGTGAGGTGCCAGTTCCTTTTGTAGTTCATGTAGTACACAGCCCGGGATGTCATCTAGTCCCATGGATGCTGTATTCTTAGCTTTGGAGAGTGCATTTTTTACCTCTGTGGCCGTTATTACCTGCTCCAATTTTGGTTATTCTTAGAGGGAATGCAGTATCTTGCCTGCCTTCCTTGTGGTCAGCCACATCGAGTTCTTGTGAAGCTCTTCCCACTACCAAATTGATTATCCAGTCAGCAGGGAGAGCTATTCAAGAAGCAGAAGGGGCAGATTAAAAATTTTGAGAATCTCATTATTTGGGGGGTCAACAGGCTAAGTACCCCTCTATCTTATTCTAAGCTTTCCCTAAATTTGGGGTGATCTGGAGAAGACCATGGGGAGTCCTTCACATTGCCAGGGTCTAACCTCTATTTTAGAAACTCTGCAGGGGAGTCCTATTGGATCCTCCTATTACATTTACTCTTCCTTGGCACCTTAGGTTGGGAGTCGTCTGAGGGTAGGAGGACTGGCCCAAGGCTGGAGACTACCTTTTCCTGAGACCTGTCAATGCTCTATAGTTGTGGTGCTCATATCTGTGCTAAAATATTGAGTGTGCCGATACTGCTTGCATTGATTTTAGTGTTAAATTAGTGAGAATTTACAATAATTAGTTTGCTGTTTCATTCTGGTGGCAGCAAAATGTTTCAGACTAGTCATTTTGTAATGAACTTTATATTTACAGTAGCAAGCCCACCCATGTTCTCACAGAAACTGAAGTCCAAGATGTCATAGTCACCCTTGCTCCTGGAGTCATTCTTGTCAGAATCAAGGAACACCAGTTCCCTACAACTTCTGTAGCCAGTCTAATTCAAATGGGTATCTGGAGACAGTAAGAATTGTCTCATGATCATAAATTACTCAAACAGCATAACACAATGCTTGAGAGATGTGCATATATAACATCCTTGCAGGTAAAAATCTCACACGTCAAATTCTGACACTAAATTTATCAACAGTACACCACACATCACAACTCACCAAGACCATCCCAATATACCTAATTCATCATATGCTGAGATTCTAAAGATTAACTTGCTTTAACCTCAGAGGCCTCCAAAACACAACACAGGCACACAGCACACTCAGCAAGTTAAGCCTACCTCTGTACATAACACAAGGAGTACCAAAGTCACAGATACTGTTACTATAAGGCATGTATCAACACAACCAAACATTCTTGTTATAGCTGGCTCATACAAGTGTGCATCTTGCAAGGTTGATGAAGGAAACAGTGACAGTTAGTTGCTTGTCTGGTGCCAGGATCCATCAGATCATGCATATATCCAAGTCATTGAATAGCAAGCACCAGTGCACCCCTGTCATACTTTATTTCAGTGCCAGTGACTTGAGGTGTGCCGTCTTAGACTACATAACACATATTACTCTCAGATTATGTGCCCAAGGTAGGTATGAGCCAAGCATTACCTTCCCTGAGGAGATTGCCACAATATGAACAAAACAACTGGCTTCAATAATTGGCTTAGTTTTTGGTATCAATTAAAGGGGTCAGATATTTGTCATCCTGGGAAGATATGACCAGCAGAACATGCTGCTCCTCCGTGGATGGCCAACATACATCTCCTCCAGGGTAGTGATTATTAGCAGGACATTGTCCTCCCCCATAGTGTTTTGTTATGCAATGCCAACTTGATAAATCTACTAACACAACTAAACAAGCAAAGTAAAATATAAAGGTGTTACTAATGCAGGTTAAAATGAAATTGCATGTGTATTCAGAAGGTTAGTATGTGTGTCACAGCACCATGAGTGGATACATGGAAAAGTAAAGACTGTTGTGTTTTATTTCCTGTTCATGAGGCAGCATTCTCTCTGTCACATGGTAGAAGAAAATATTTTCTTACAATGTTATGTTTTAGCTCCTATGCCTGAGGCAGCATTCTTCATAAATCACATGGTGGAAGAAAATATTTTCATACTAAGCAGAATAATATAGATAAAAAATTGCAAATCTATAAACTTTGACATATTTTCATTAGATGTTTTGTAAAATATTTTTCTATTGGATATTATCAATGGTATGATTGATAACGTTTATTACTTTGTTAAAACTTTCCTATAAAATATTGCAAATTATTTTGTTTGGGGAGACATTTTCTGGATCATGCTCTGCCACAATTTTGTTATTTTATTAAATAAATTATTTTAAACCTGCCATCTACAGAAGTTTATTAATAATTTTAAACCTTAACAGATGGTGCCATTAAGATTCAGATTTCTAGAACTGCCTGGGGCTGCTTCTGCATAAAATCACTCTTATTTGGCCCTTTGAACATTTTCTGCAGCATTCACAACTGCACCTCTTTTTACAACTTTCAGGTTTGGCAGGCCTTGAGGTAAGTGTAATTGTTGTATGCGTGAGGTATGGCAGTAGGTATTTTAATACTGTAAAATTCTTTTGCAGAGAGTATGAGAGTTGGCATTTTTATATTTTAAGATTTCTTTACAATGGGAGCGAGAGTGGATACTTTAAAAGAACCTGAGCATGATACTCCACTGAGACATACGTTTCAGAACTGTAAAAAAAAAAAAAAGTCTTTATTTAGATAAATGGCATGGGCTCACTAAGAATGATGGTAAATTAATTGCTTCACCTGCAGATTTTGTTGAACTTACAAAAAAGTCTTAGAGAGAAAGGTAATAAAATTTCTGCAGGCTGCTGGTCAGCCTTTAATACATCAAAATAACAACAGCTGAATAAAATCGTCCAACAAAAACCACCACAGTTGAGCAAAACTTATATAAACAAAGTTAGAGAACACCCTTTCTCAATGTAACATTGAGAAAGGGTGTTTAACCTGAAAGCTTTGTTTTATATGAAGGTTTTTTGCTCAACTGTGGTGGTTTTTGTCAGCCTTTAATACATGGCAGGCAAGATTCTATAGTTTGTAATTTAAAACATAACACTACTAAACTTAGAACACAACTACAAGCTGCTAATAGGACAGTTAATCATCTACAGTATTCTGGTTGTCATGGACAAGATGATTATGGGCTTTATCCCTTTAAGGAACTACAGAAATTACAACTTAGCTGCGGTGAGTTGTCTGAATACAACTGTTTAGTTTTGTCCACCACACCACCACCACCACCTTATAATGCACCACCATCTTCCTCTGACCAACAGGATTCTACTATTTCTTCTTCCACCTCAGAAATCACTGTCTCACTACCTTGTCAAGGAAGGTAATATTCTGAGTCATCCACTTCCACCAGCCAAACGACTCAACTCCCTCATTTGCCTCTATCCTTAGCTAACCTAAGATTTCTTCTGCTTCTTCCATTTCAGACTGTACTCTATCAAAGACACATCAAATGTTTATTAGAATTCTGAGACAACATAAAACAGAGGTAAGTGTCCTCTTCCTAGACAGTAAAAATTATGATCATGGAAGTATATTACTCAATTTCCAATAATTATAGATGGGGACGGTTATTTTGGTCTTGATAAATTTTAAATAATTCTACTTCATCTTCAGAAGAAGGAAATAGCATAATTGCCCCAACCTCTCATTTATATTTACTACAAGTCCTGCACCCACCATATGGTAGAGCTGAAGCAGGTCCTTCTACCATAAATGTAGTTCACCCATGGTCTCCAGTAGATTTTCAGACTAGTTTAGATTTTCTCCCACCAAACAGAATGAATCCAGAAAAATAGGCAAGAATTTTGAAGGGACATGTTCAGCTGCAAAATCCTTCTTTAAATGCATTTGCAATCATGCCGGTATACCAGATACCATTTCCCAACATACAGATCCAGTGGCTTTACAAGCAGCTAAGTGTCAGTTATTACAAGCCATTACTGCCCCCCAGTACTTAACTGGTCCTGGAAAAATGCAGTCACCCAGACAGAATATAAATTAATCAAATCTTATTTACAGTGCATGACAGATGCCTTTGAAGCCTTCTCAGGTTATACAAACCTACTGGACGCCCGGCAGCAAGTGGTCTCTCAGCTGCTTTTGTGAATGGTTTATTGCCGCCATATGAGACCAATTGAAAAAGGTTTGTTTAATGTAGCGAAGTTTAGGACTTCATGAACTTGTTAATCAGGTACAATATCTAGCAGACACTCTTATCCATGATAAGCAAGAAGAACGACAAGGAAAAACTATTAAATCTATAGCTTCAGCAGTTTACTAGAAATAGATGGAAAAATAGGGGAGGAAAAGGGGGATGTAATAGGTTTAGATTTTCTCAACCCTCACATCCCCCTAACTAAATATACTAACTCCAGGATTGCACTACAATGGGGAGAAGGGCGTAGTAGTGGCAGCTTGCAGACTACTGTAAGGTAAGTGAAAGGTATATGCCCTTTTCCCCACTGTAGTGCACTCCTGGAGTTAGTATTTATAGTTAGGGGGTGTGGGGGGCATAGCTCCCCACATTGGGGGTTGTGGGGGTGTTTCCCCCATCTAGTCTGGTTTTATATGGTCCAGTTTACAATTTCAGTCTTACTGGTTTCGGTCAAGTGTCTTTTCAGTCTTTTGAAATTTCAGTCTTATGGTTTCAGTCAAATGTGTTTTAATCAAATGAGCTTTCTATCATATGACAGGGATCCCAGTGGAGATATGAGGTGAAAACTACCATTTAAACACAAGTGTCCAATACAACTCTAGTGGTGCTACTCAACAGAGGCACTGGGAACTAAGGTCAGGTGGCATGATGCCAGGATAATCCTATGGCCATTAGCTTAGTACACACCTATGAACAATACAGTCACAGCCCAAGGTAACATAATGTAAGCACATAGGGGGAGGGCATGTAAAGTAAAATGCATGCACTTAATAATAATGTATCAATAATGAATAATTAATATCTAATGTTTCTTTTGTTTAAATGAAAACTTTTGTTTACCCTTAGCTCAGTTTTGCTAAGCACTGTGAAGCCAGGCTAAGCAATGTTTAGGCAGGACCTATCTGAGCAATACTTAACAATGCTTAGCTCTGCTTAGACAGTTTGAGCATTGCTAAGCAGTCCATTCTAAGCAGTCCTCAGCTCAGCTAAATGGATTTCTGCACTGCTAAACACTGTCAAGCATTTGACACTTTAAGCACTGCTCAACTCAGCTTAGCAGGTTTGTGCACGGCTGAGCTGTGCTCAGAATTTTTGAAAATGGTCCAGTGGTGCCAATGGGTGGGGAAATGGCCTTATTTAAACCACTCAGGTGGGAATACAGGCAGAACCTGTTAGAGTTTGATCCCAGTAGGAACAATGGCAGGTGATGGAGAGGGAGCACACATTTGGGTGCAATACTGGGGCATGTTGGAGTCCAGGGTCATGGCTGGGCTCCTCATTAAGAACCATGCTGACAGACTGCTGCAGAGCCAGTACTGTACTCAAAATACAAGTCTGAGGCCTGGGACCGTATAGCACGTGGGCGCACCAATGCCACTGGCATCCCCCGCACTGGTGAGCAGGTTTGTCATCATTATGATGACCTGAGACGGAGGAAGGGAGCACTCTTGGCCCAATGGATTCAAGATGCTTGGGCCTGGAATGTCCCAGAAGTTTGTAAGTATATCAACTGGTGATGAATATCTGATAGACAGGTATGCATAATGGTGTGTTTTCCCACCACAGCCACAGAGGAGAGAGCTCATAACATTGAGGCCTATGCAGGATGACTGGTAAGGCTGCACTGACAGTGTGGTGAATACAGATCTAACTTGCAATGTTGTATCCTTTGGCTTTTCCCAGTTAGGGGTTGCCACAGCAGAACTCCGGTCTGCTAATGATTGGCAGTAGATTTTTACGTACTGAGTTGCCAGCCCTGATGCACAACCTTCAATGAAGGTTCGCCCATTCACGCATGTCTCCACACAGAAGACGCTTTAGCTGAGAATTGAACAGGACAACGTCTTACTGTGAGGTGACAACACTACCACAGCACCACTGTAATTGTTTATTGCCATTAGGTATAGTGTGTTCTGAGTGTACTGAATAAATGTGTTAGACCAACATTGGTATAAGTGACTAATGCCAGGTACTGTGTAATACAGATGAAGACAGCAAACAAGCTACTATTGATGAAAGAAAACCAATACTGTAGTAATACTGTGTAGGAATGAATCTGGTAATAAAGTACACTATGCTTGCTACTTTGAAGGTAATACATTACATTCATTCATAATCTACAGAATATGCAGTACAACTGAAGTTAGAATTTTGAATGTAATAAACCGCTGTGTCATGTCACCCTCAATAAAAATTATTACCACAAACTGTTGTGTTTAATCTGGTCTGTTGTTGAACAAATACAAGTGTACAGGTGCTACACAGGAAATATGGCTATAAGAGCATGAATTCACTGAGGTTTGCCTGATAACCAGCTGGTATGCCAAATTGTAGAGGTGGAGCTGTAAAACAAGATACAATCAAATGTGATATATGTTCTGCACTAGGATCTGAACCTTGAATACTAATGTGTAATGTATTATAATGTGTTCCTTGCAGCACTGTCTTGTGTTAACCTTTGCATTTCAGCTATATTTAGTCCTAGATGTAGGTATGCTGGTGCAGGCAAGTATGAGACTGTAATAGGTGGAGACTGCAAATATATGATGTGCAAATGTATACAGGTTGCGTATGCAACCCAGCACCCTGCTATGGTCTGTAAGGATCACACATATTCACATCCACTAGGGGTTAAATGTGTAAACCTGCATACAAAGTATAAATACACAGTTCACTATCTATCATGCATGAATCTCAGGCATATATGTTCAACTGTCACTACAGTCTTGTGTGACACTCCACTTATATTACAAGGTCAGACTGTGTAACCAAATAAGTGTTAGGCACAAACCAGCCAAGCAGCAGACAGCAGTGCCCCAGTAGTATAGTGTGATAAGAACTAGATATGTCATTAATTTTTGCACACACAGGCCATGGTTTGAATCCAGGGACTGGTACTAAAATGTGTTTATAGTTACAAACAAGTAATCGTGCCTATTTGTAGAAACAGTCAGGTAGTGTTAAAGGATATTTTCTCCACGGGGCTTACAGGTAATGAAATGTTTGCATTAGCTGTATGAAGGGTGTACTAATAAACTGTGTACAAATGTACCACTGTCCAACCCCATGCCTACAAATGACAGCAGGATAGGTATATATACCATGGACTCTTCCTGATACATGTCTCTCAAGTGTCACGCTGTTACAGTTAGTGATCACTATTGCCAATAACCTTGGACACAGATATAAATCCAGTAGAAGCATACCAGTAGCACACTCGCACAACATCAGTGAAGGGTATACCTTGTTAGTCATATATGTAACCCTGACATGTACAAGTCCCCTCTAGTCATGTACCTAGAATTCTCACAGCTTGCCCATACCATTCCAGGTCAACAGCTTAACAGGTATGTATGTGATACAGTAGCTATAGACCTCAAGTAGATGTAAAGTGAGGGCAGACCTGTAGAGTATTGAGCAGTATTGTGAAAAATGTAGCCTATACAGTTGGTAATGGACTGTTTTTCTCTCCCCCACCACTTATCTGCATCACTAATTATTATTTATATACTACATGTATGTTCTTCTCAAAAAAATAATGTTGGGATGGGTGCTGTATTATGGTTGCATAATAACATACCTTGTTTAAATCCCACTATTGGTGGCCTGTTGCCGTAAGTGTTGCTGGCATGCTGTTACAATAATGAATGTTATTCCATTTATGCATGTGTTCCATTTGCTATGCAAGTTTTTCAATTCTATTGTTCTGTGTTAATTGAAACCCCTATGCATGCTGTTGTAATAAATATTGAAATGTTTTGTTCATGACTAACCAATACACTTTGACAAACCTCAACACCATAGCACATTTGGGTAGGGAAATCCCAGCAGATCTGCCTGTCCCACCTCATCTGGGTGCGGCACCTGGTCCCAGCATGTCTGAGACCCAACCCAGACCTGCCACCTCCGCTGGTCCTGCACCACCCTCGGTTGGAACTGCCTCAAGGGACAGTCCCCCCGGGTGTGGGGCCCCTGTTACCCAACACCGGTTCCGAGGTATGGTGCGCAGGGTCATCCAGTGTAATTTGGATGACCACTTGTGCCAGAGCAAGGGCAGACTGGTGCCCCTTGAGGGGCAGGCTGGTCACATCATCCAGTCCCCAGGACAGCCACCTTTGCGGCCAGGAGGGGGGAGTGGTGACTGCTCATGGGTGGGGACCTCAGTCCCACTGTTTTCATCTGGGGGCACGTGGTCCTCTGATTCCCAACCACACTCCCCATCCAAGGTGTTTACCCCCCTCATGTGTTGTACACTGTCCCTGCCTGCTGTCTTGTCTGTTTTGTCTGTCTGCAAAAGCAACCTCTCCTACCAAACTTACTTCCCCAAATGTACCTACTATCCTTACCCAACATCCTACTCTCACCTTAAAAAAAGGGGCATTTCCCCCCAAAAATCTTATTTCATAGCTCCCCATTTCACCTCCATGTACACTGGCATTAATCAATTTGCTCATAAATTACTAAACAAAGTTATGTCACTCGTACCCCTCCCTGTTGGGTGTTAGGCTCTAAATTCCAAATTGTCCATATCATGCACAGCTGTTGCTGCACAAGAAATGGAGAGCTATGGCCCTTTCCTACACTCATCCTGCACATCCCTAGCTGCCTTTCATAATGCTTTTCCCTCTGCTTGCCCCCATTTCACCACTTTCCTATCACCCCTTTTTTCTTTGCTTTTTTTGGAAATACCACGGATTTAAGTGGGTGTAAGCACCACTAAGCAAGCTTAAGCATCTCTCAGCATCAAAGCACATCATGCGAAACCACGCAAACCCACATAAAACTGTTTAAAACTGCTTTAATCACTATCTCATTCAGCCACTATTCTGCCTAGCAACAAAGTAACAAACCCAGGACCTGTGCACTAGTGTCAGAGCAATGCACCACTATGCTAAATCAGCTCTGGGGAATTAGTACTGCTTTTGTAAATACAGCATGCAGTACAGTCATGTAACATTAGGACAAAAAAGACATCACTGCCAAGTCTCTAATCCAAGACTCTGTTCACTAGATTCAGAGCAATGCACCACTAAGCCAAACCTGCTTTTGGAAAGTAGTACTGCTTTTGTAAATATATCATGCACTACAGTGATGTAACTTTAGGGAAAAAAAGACACCACTGCCAAATATTGAACTCAGAACCATCTGAACTACAGTCAAAAAACATACCAGTATGTCAACTGACCTCTGGAGTATAACAATTGTTTTTACAAACATATTCTGATTGCCCCTCACACATTATTCCTATATATAGTGGACAAAATCATACTGTACTTGCCCCTTTGACACAGACACAGAACCAGTACACAGGCAAGTAAATGCTGCTGGATACACGGGAGGCCTAAAATATCAGGTAGAGCTGATGACTGCACAGACTGCTGCTGAATATCCACAGTTGTGCCCCCTTTTTATGGCAGGGACATCATAAAACCTACTCTGTGTGACAACATACTGGAAAGGTAGTGCAGATTGGGGTTACAAAATCATGACAGACAGCTCAGTGTCACACTTCATACCCATCAGAACACACATGTCCATGATAATCCTGTGTTACACACTGTATACACACGCATATGTCTTACAAATACACCTGCTATAATAATGCCTCAGTAGCTCTATCTGTTACATTTCTAGCATCTGTCACATCTAGACACCCACAGTCCTGGCCCACAGCCCAGTCTGTGGCATGACAACTACATGCATGTCAATACAACATAGGAATAATTGAGCCCTGCAATGTCCAGTAAAACTGGTTGCTCCTGCCACAGTCACTGCCACCCACAGTAGCACGTTAAAGACCTGCAGGTTGGGACACATTTCACAATTATGAATATGTGTACTAAATGTTGCCTGCCACTCTCTGGATGGCACTATTATGTAACATATGTACCACAGGCACATGCCTCACCTGGACTATTGTGGGTACCCTCTACCAGGCCATGCTGTGACACAACAGCTGACATCACACCCTCACTGACAGTATCAGCTTGCTCTCCCCCAATGTCTTCACAATCCCTAGTCTGACTCCTGACCAGAATGCAGCAGCTGCCACCTGCTACACATGCAGCAGTATGTCCAGCTACCTGCTACAGATCTAACATTGCTCCCAAATACCTAGAGCAGGGCATCCACACAACAGCCAAACATAAAGGGTTGGGGGGAACATTGCGGTTGTAAGGAACACGTGTCACAGTTTTCCCCTACATACATACACAGCTGATAGACCAGCATCAACTGTAGCAGCACTTCCTAGACTGACATGTTGCTGTTAGTCTGCTGTCCAGCACCTACCGCCATCCCTGATGGCTCTGTCTACAGTGACATAGATCACAGCTCTGGCACAAGTCACCCCAGCAATGGTCAGCTCACATATGACTACTACTGGATTGTCTGTTGTACAATACTGACTGTGACACTGTAAGCCCAGATGACTGGGATGTTGTAAATAATCATATGTCATTTGTGAATATTAATGTGACTCATATGCTTGAACTGTATGTTATGTACTGAGCTCATAACTCTCAACTGTCCAGAATTTTGCAATGTCCACATTTTTGCCTCATATTTTTAGTTTCTCATGCATTTCTGTTTCTTCTGCCAAATCACTGGAAAATCATTAAATAATGAAGTCATAAAATAATAGCACACATTTGAATGTCAGATATCATATCCTTCAGAAAATTTGTGCGAATGCAAAACCTGTTATTCTATCAACTTTCTAAGTTTGCAAGAGCAATATTTAAAAAGTATCAGTATTTTTGGGCCTTTGTCCCCCCTTTATTTGTGCCTTTATCCAGATGTCTTGCTCCAAGAGGTTGAGAGGTACGACTGAGCTTCAAGAATGAAACCTCAGTGTACCGTACTGGACAAGAATGGAAATGTATATAAACTATTACTTGTGCAAATATATTTATTAATACCAGAAGCCGGAAGCCTCAAACATACAGAGATAACTTTCAAAATGGCAAGAATATAAGCTGAACTTGTTTTACAAATGTGTTCTCAGTTTCTGTGCACCAAGCACACATAAATGTCTACAGGCAGAGGTTTTTGTATTGTTTTGAAACATAAATAATTACTGGGTTGAAAATGTAAAAGTGTTTAACTGTGTTATGAATTCCCATTCTAGACAAACTTCTGAGAGAAATGGACTTCTGACTCTGGGATGTTAACATGTATGTAAGTGGCTGTTAGCCTGGGAACTGAAGGGAGGTGACAAAGAGTGATGTAGTCTGAGCTAACCCAGCAATAATGTTGATTATTAATTTCAGACCTGTCTCAGAGAAAGACCTTTGCATTTTGTATTTGTCTTTGTATCTGACAACATTCACTCATCTGCATTTGCTTGCTAATAGTAATTTCATTTACATATATATATATATATATATATATATATGGGAATATAGTACATATTACTTTAGATGTCTTCCGTATTTATTTGAGACTGTCCTGCAATGTTGTCTTAAAATATTTCCTGTGATTCTGAACTCTGTAGTGACTGTATTGATTGAGTATTGTGTTGTTCCTTTATTAGTTATTATTAAATATAGTTAAACCTTAAGCTGTTAGAGTACTTGCATAATGATTTGGTAACACTGTATAGCCCACTCCAATATTCTTGGTCTTGGTCACACTTACCATTTGGATAATAGGCACATCACACAGTAGGTTTTATTACCCTTTGGTAAGGGCTTTAGAGTAGCTGATAAAGAGCTGGATTGTGGCAGTCATAACTACCTTTTAGTCTTGGCAGAAGGGGGCATAGCTAGTAAACCTGTGTCAGCCTTTCCCAGGAGAGTGTGTGTGTGTTTGATTTATAAATCAAATCTCAAAGTGTGTGTGTCAGCTACTTGGGCAGAGACACAAAACACTAGTTGGACACAGAGGGTGATGGAGGATTTGACTTGACTACTCTACTGAGATGTTAACTGTATAGCTGTGCCGATGGTGAGTCTTATTGGGGATCGTGTGAGAGAGAGGGAGAAACCAGCCCCAGACTGACTGTGACCTCTGTCTCCTTTGAAGAGTAATTGTACTTTACTGTGTGTGTACTTGTCATCCTCCCATTGTGTACATCCCTCACTGGTGCTAGTGTTGAAGATTGAGGCTCCTTGATTACTGGGCCAATGCAGGGCCATCACACTGACATTACATACTGGTGGATACAGTTGGCAAGTCACATCATGTACTGTCATTGAGCCTCTCTGTCTGCGAATGTTATACAGAATTATTTCACAGATTGTCCAGGTCTCACTAACCATTCCTGACATACTCTGGCTAGGTCACTGTGTACTCCACACCTGTATCCGATTGCCAGACACCTATGGTTAGCATACCCAGTGAGCCCCTGCAGCAGGACAGCAGGTTATAGATGCTAGTAGTGGGGGGATGCTAGCTCTGGTTCAGCAGCAGTGTGTACATATTGAGCATACAATGTAAGAAAATGGATACAGTACCAGATATTCATGTACCATTAGTGTGTTCCCAGGGGTCTGGTAGGTCACTGACACATTCCCCAAATTCTGTGGACAACCATCACTTATTGTCCAACTGGTGTCCAGAAATACACATTTGTCTGGCAGGGGAGTCTATATTTATCAGACAAATGTACACATTCTGCAAACATCCAGATACTGCAGATGTCAGACACCTATGAGGAGGTCACCCTACACCAGATATGTACTGTCTGTTATCATGTACCTCAGTTGTTTCTGGAATGTCCACATGCACCTATAGTAACACTCACCTATTTGTTGGATGTAGGCTAGATGACATGGTACTGTAACATCGGGAACACCCAAAAGTCGATGGCAGTGATGTGTGCGAACACATAACACAGTCTGTCACAGAACTCAGGCCATTTCTGGTATTCCTGCTACCATATGAAGTTACTAGGCTATGGGCCCTGAGCAGCCATATGCCTAAGCCACATGTCAGCCCATGTGTATGCAAGGCAGCAGCTGATTACGCCATCCAACAGGGGCACAGGTGGTATATCCCAAGGTTGTATGTGCTGTTTACCATCCAGTTGACCAGGTTATGCCTGCAAAGATGTAAGTAGCTACCCTGCCTGATGTGGACAGGGTGCCCACTCCACTGCAGGGTGATTGTGTGGGACACACATGTGAGTTGACAAGGCTAGTTCAGGTCACTCACCAGGTTGAGGGTGTGTGTAAGTGTGTGTTAACACAGTGGATCATAACTTGCATTCATACAGCAGTCCCAGCAATGTGGAGTCCGTGATTGCCTTGCATGCCACAGTGAGGTCACACCTAATGAGTATGTATGAAACCGGGTGGAGGGTTGGCCTTATAGCCTATAGGTGTATGGTAGATGTTTGATTGCATGGTATTCCCTGGCAGGGAACCTCTGTGATGTCCGCAGCTGCTGCAAGTAATGTGGGATGTGAATGACAAACAGAATTATGCACATGAATGGTCGTCATTGGGGGAACATGAAACATCAATATCAGGGGGGCAATGCATGCTGTAATGCCAGTGTGTTGCCGATACCCACACACATACTGTGCTGATAGATAGTGGGGGGTATAACGTGAGTGTTAGCAGTGGATATTGCTGGCAAAAGTGGATGTGCCGGGTCTGTACATAATGGTGACCAATGTGTGCAGTCCAATGAGAAAAAAACTTCCAAACTCCGCTGAAGGTGCAGAAGATAGAAAACAGCAGCAGGAGATTAAAACTTCGAAACACCACCATGGCAAAACAGTTCTTAAGTTTCCTGATATCCCAGTCAGACAATCCAGTAGAATAAAATATTTATTAAACGAGCGAATATTCAAATCAAACAAGATACAAAAAGAAAAGAAAATAACATCCGATGAGTGCTTTCAGCTATTCAGCCTTCATCAGATCATAAAACTTAATGCTGCTTCACATTTAAAAAGAAAAGCTTAACCAATCATTTCTTCATTTCTGGCATCCCTGTAGGTTAATAACTAATGATTATGTCTAAAATACTGGTTTCTTATAGGAAGAGGAACGGAGCTATCAGCCAAATAAATTGTCAGATAGTGCTCCATTCCACAGACTTCATAGCCAGTAAGACGACAGAATTGTACAAACATCATTGGTTCGTAAAAACTATTGAATGGAACAATCAGCCAATGGCGCTATCTCTTCATGATGTGTATAACCAATCAGAAAAAGAATTTACATAACAATTACTAAGTAACATCCCCTCGGATAAAAGCTTAACTGCAATTGCAAAAAACATTCCCCAAGCCGCTAAAGCAAGGTACTGTCAGAGATCCACAGGGACTGCCATGAAGAGTGACGAACCAATAGCGCTAGCTCCCCATGGACAGTCAAGGCAATCAAAAAGCACAATCACACCTCAGTCACTAAAATTTATGATAAACGAGAGAAAAAGATGTCAGAAATATAACTATAACTAGTATGTCCCACGGACAAATGTATGAATTACAATGATCACTAAAATAGCGATTCTACAGGTGAGTAGCTCTTCTCCAGTCAAAGTACCAAGGGAGAAATATAAAATATAAAATATATAGAATATGTTAAATGACTCTTAATCCACAAGAGAACTTCTCCAAGAATAAAGCATAAGGCTAGTTCCTTACTGGTGGAAATCAGGAAAATTGTCCAAAAGCACTTCATTCACCACAGATTGACAAAGACGTCTGCATAGTAAGGAAATGCTACAATGGCATCAGTTCACCAAACGGATTCACATCTAATTAGATGGTAGAATCTCATAACAAATCGCCGCTTATTCCTCCAATACACCTTATTCATTATTAGCTCAAAGCGGTCATCGAATAAAACTTCATGACCAGTCAAGTGGCACAATCTAGTGCCTATCGCCGTTCATTCCTCCATCAGACATTCTCCATTATTGGCCCTTTGGGTAGAACTACTAACCCATAGCTGTAAAGCTAATGCTAGCTCCTTATTGGTTAGTATGTATAGCTTAATATATATGTGAAAATAGAGCCCATAATAGTATATAAGGTGACTATCAATCAATATGAAAACTTGTCGAACACAAGTGAAAATGTTTTAGTTAGGATCAAACAAATAAACATAAACTCAGAGGGGCATCTAAGTAATATGTAAGCACTCCAGTTCCCCAAGACAGCTAAATCCAACCAGATGGAAAAAGTCGGATATTAATCGCCACTCATTCTTCTTGCACATCTCTTCCACTATTGGCCCAGATGAAACAATAGACCAATAGCTGTAATAATACTGCTGGTTCCTTGCCGAAAGGTATAGAAATCCAACGGCCAGGTGTATAGAGGGTATACGCTCCAGTCAACATGAAAATCCTCTTTTCATAGCCAATCAGAAGTTAAAAAAACACAATAATCTCTGGTCTTCCTCATTCACCTTTACCATATGGGTTAGTATGAAGAAATTCTTCATTGGGTGAAATCCATTTTATTTAAATTTAAAGTGGTGCATTGGATTACCAAGGTGATGCACTGCCACAGTGCATTATTCATATCTTTATGTAAATTTAAATTTAAAGCCTTGGAAGTTGTGGCTGTAACAAATAGAGCTGGTGACATCAGCAATCACACCGAGTTACGCGAGATCAGCTGGTTAGTCAATCTACAAGCCCATCATCAACCTGGCCTGAATTCTGTTGTCCCATTGAAACCAATAGTAAAAGCCAGAAGGAACATTATAGGCATTTAGAAAAACCTCATTTTGAGAATAAAATGTATTCCACCCAATGAAGAATTACTTCATACTAACCCATATGGTAAAGGCGAATGGGGAAGAGCAGAGATTATTGTGTTTTTTAACTTCTGATTGGCTATGAAAAGAGGATTTTCATGTTGACTGGAGCGTATATCAACCACACACCTGGCCGCTGGTTTTCTACACCTTTCAACAAAGAACCAGTGGTATTATTACAGCTATTGGTCTATTGTTTCATCTGGGCCAATAGTGGAAGAGATGTGCAAGAAGAACGAGTGGCGATTAATATCTGACTTTTTCCATCTGGTTGGATTTAGCTGTCTTGGGGAACTGGAGTGCTTACATATTACTTAGACGCCCCTGTGAGTTTATGTTTATTTGTTTGATCCTAACTAGAAACTTTCACTTGTGTTCAACAAGTTTTCATATTGACTGATAGTCACCATATATATGATTATGGACAGCTATTGGTTAGCAGTTCTACCCAAGGGTCAATAATGGAGAATGTCTGATGGAGGAATAAACGGCGATAGGCATGAGATTATGCCACTTGATTGGTCATAAGTTTATTCTATGGCCGTTTTGAGCCAATACCTTTTGGCAAGGAACCAGCGGTATTATTACAGCTATTGGTCAATTGTTTCATCTGGGCCAATAGTGGAAGAGATGTGTAAAAAGAACGAGCGGTGATTAATATCAGACTTTTTCCATCTGGTTGGATCTAGCTGTCTTGGGGAACTGGAGTGCTCACATATGACTTAGACGCCCCTGTGAGTTTGTTTATTTGTTTGATCCTAACTAAAAACATTCACTTGTGTTCGACAAGTTTTCATATTGATTGATAGTCACCTTATCTACTATTATGGGCTCTATTTTCATGTATATATTAAGCTATGCATACTAACCAATAAGGAGCTAGCATTAGCTTTACAGCTATTGGTTAGTAGTTCTACCCAAAGGGCCAATAATGGAGAATGTCTGATGGAGGAACGAACGGCGATAGGCACTAGATTCTGCCACTTGATTGGTCATAAGTTTTGTTCGATAGCCGCTTTGAGGCAATAATGAATAAGTGTGTTGGAGGAATAAGCGGTGATTTGTTACGAGATTCTGCCGTCTAATTGGATGTGAATCCATTTGGTGAACTGGTGCCATTGGAGCATTTCCTTACTATGCAGACATCTTTGTCAATCTGTGGTGAATGAAGTGCTTTTGGACAATGTTCCTGATTTACGCCAGTAAGGAACTAGCCTTATGCTTTATGCTTGGAGAAGTTCTCTTGTGGATTAAGAGTCATTTAACATATTTTATATATTTTATATTTCTCCCTTGGTACTTTGACTGGAGAAGAGCTACTCACCCGTAGAATCGCTATTTTAGCGATCATTGTAATTCATACATTTGTCCGTGGGACATACTAGTTATAGTTATATTTCTGACATCTTTTTCTCTCTGCTAAAGAGCTATGGTTATTATTACCTGCAAAAACCCAGCGTTTATCATAAATTTTAGTGACTGAGGTGCGATTGTGCTTTTTGATTGCCTGGACTGTCCATGGGGAGCTGGCACTATTGATTCGTCACTCTTCATGGCAGTCCCTGTGGCTTTCTGACAGTACCTTGGTTTAGGGGCTTGGGGAATGTGATTTGCAATTGCAGTTAAGCTTTTATCCGAGGGGATGTTACTTAGTGATTGTTATGTAAATTCCTTTTCTGATTGGTTATACACATCATGAAGAGATAGCGCCATTGGCTGATTGTTCCATTCAATAGTTTTTATGAACCAATGATGTTTGTACAATTCTGTCTTACTGGCTATGAAGTCTGTGGAATGGAGCACTATCTTACAATTTATTTGGGTGATAGCTCCATTCCTCTTCCTATAAGAAACCAGTATTTTAGACATAATCATTGGTTATTAACCTACAGGGATGCCAGAAATGATTGGTTAAGCTATTCTTTTTAAATGTGAAGCAGCATTAAGTTTTATGATCTGATGAAGGCTGAATAGCTGAAAGTGCTCATCTGATGTTATTCTATTTTATTTTCTTTTTGTATCTTGTTTGATTTGAGTATTCGCTTGTTTAATAAATATTTTATTCTATTGGATTGTCTGACTGGGACATCAAGAAGCTTAAGAACTGCTTTGCCGTGGTGGTGTTTTGAAGTTTTGATGTGTGCAGTCCTGTGATGTGTTCCACTGTTCATGTCTTTCAGGTAGGATGTACAGAAAATGGAACCCACCGTGCTCAGAAGCAGAGACAGCTGCAATCATCAATGCCTTCAGACTCAATCACTGGGTACTGTTGTGAAAGAGCCACCAAAACCTGCAGAAATACACTGCCCTGTGGGCATAACTGGTAGCAGCAGTTAATAATGTGGACCACCGGGACAGGAGCTATGAACAGGTCCACCACCATGCCACAGACCTAATAAACAATGGATGCCAAAGGGGCTGCAGCTGTGGCCAGGGACCGTGCTGGCACAGGTGGAGTGGCTGCTACTCAAGCACCACTCTAAGCCACAGATGAGTTCCTGGCAAGCTTTGGTTCAGCCACCACCTCCCGGGAAACCATGACTAAATATGTCATGCAGGTGGGTGGCACAGATTCCACAGCTGAGGAGCATCAAGGTAAGGCCCCAGTGGGCATCATGTTAATACTGTAGAATTCATAATGTCAACCTTTGCATACCTGTACACATATGTCAGGTCAATCTGCATTTGTGGGTTGGGTTTTGTAGTGCACAAAAACTTGTGAATGTCAGCAATTTGGGTAGTATCACAGCTTGTAGTGTACATGTTTATAAAGGCACATATCCTGCACCATTGCCACATGTGTGTGCTGACAATACCTCTCCCACATAGCTCCAAAGGTCACTCTGGTGTGGCTGGGGAACATCAACCTGAAGCCAGTGAGTGTGGAACTGTCATGTTGTGGCTCACCTATACCCAAGGCATGTTAAGGGCAGCCAGTTGTCCATGCACACAACTGTTACATATAGCCATATTGCAATATGTGCATGTTCACTTGTGGTGGGGTTCACTGCAGTGGATCACAATGGTCATCATAGGTGCATATTTGCAGGAGCTGTAACATATTGGCATGTACATTTGTATAGTTATAGCCACTGTGCTATACAGGGATACATATTAGTATTGTGTACATGAGTGCACTGTGTGTTAGGTGAAGGTCTATCACATACTCCCACTTCTCACGTATCTCATAGGTGTATAGTAGTAGCAACATTAACTGGACATTGCTGCATGTGTTGTGGGCCTGTCCAGAGTGTGTCTGTTGTGAACTGATTGTGTGTTGTGTATGGCATCAGTCAGAAGATGTGGTTTGTATAATGCCTTTGTGGCACCTCGTGTGTGTGTGTGTGTGTGTGTGTGTGTGTGTGTGTGTGTGTGTGTGTGTGTGTGTTTATCAGCAAACATTATAGTGCAGGAAGTAATGAATTTATGTTGTATTCCCCTCACAGGTGAACATGGGGGTTGAGGGTCTCTTCCTCCGCACAAGCTGATGTCAGTGTCTCATCAGACTTTGATAATGGTGGCCATAGTGAGGCATAGGTGGGGTTGTTGGGGGCTAAATCTGTACAATTGGTTGACATTTCACTTCCACACCAGTGTCCCCGCACATGGTCAGTATGCTCACACGTACCCAGTCCCCAGCAGCCATAGATATGGGACAGTCTCAGGGTGGTGGCATCAAATAGGGCAGTGTGGCATCTATGGCATATGTGACTGTAGATACTAGCCATAGCCAGAGAACTGGCCAGGTCCCACACAGGCAGACTGACAGGGGTGCTTGAAGGAGGACTGCTGGCCATCTGGCCCTTGTCAGAGGTGTCACAGCATGTGTCATCCAATGCATGCTTTGGTCTGTCATGGAGGCACAAGCATGTTGTGAATTGTACACCAGAAAGACACTCAGGGTCATGGATGCAACACTTCCTGGCATGCATGACACCCTCCATGGCATTGGTGATGCCTCATTTCATTGATGTCATGGATAGATGGTGGGGTGAGACTTTGTCAGTCCTTAACCGTGCAATGTCTGTGCTGGAACATGTGGTGGGAGTAGGGTGTCAGATATGTGGACATAGGTCAGCAATAACATCAGCTGAGAGCCCACATGTCCATGCACATTCACACACCTGTAGTGGCAGTACCACCAGCACTATCAAAGGGCGGGTGCTGTGGCAGGCCATAGGCATGTGATTCTGGCCTGTCCCATGAGGGACACGGATCCTGCAGACAGCAGTCACCATCAGCAAGTAGTACCGCATCTGGCCTTAGGCATGGTGGATCAGAACCAGTTCCTGTGTTCATGGCAAGAGATGGTGAACTGTACATCCTGCCATGTATGGTCAATGGCTGTCCAACATACCCTCATATAGGGCTAGCACATGGATTGACTATGTGCATGCACACACACGGTCACATGCAGGTCACCACCAGACACACACAGCTCTTGTCCATGGCCCAGCTGAACACCACCCCTCCAGACACACACACACATGATGTCAACTGTATGGCCCAATCTAGGCCTTTGGCAAGCCCACACAACACCCTGTGCATGTGATGATACCTGTGCCACATCCTTGTTTTCTATACCATCGATGCAGTTACATGCTAATATGTGTCTGATACACAGGGTGAATATTGTACAGGTAATTGCAGTGTGTAGTGTACTACTGTTATGCCATGTAAGGTGCTATCTGCTGGCAATTGTCATGGGTACACATCAAAGTGTGTGTACCTTTGTGCCATGATGCTTTATTGCAGTTAGTAATGCTAACTAACTGTTGTCTCACAGACCGTATTCTGTTCCTGTTCCAGATGTCTGTGTGTGTACATCATGGGGAGCTGCTGCCATTACCAAAGAACACAGAGACCTTTTCATCATCAAGGTATGGCTGTATATGTGCATGTTTACCTAGGTGTGTATGCATACAACAGTGTGTGAGGGACACTGAGGGCAGACAGCATAACATTACATGCATACCACTTGACACAGCCAGCTAGCCCTCATACAGGTCACCTGGTTGTTCCATAGTATCACTGGTTCATAGGTATTGAGGAGGTTACTAGAATACCGGCCCTGGGTCTCTACAAGCATAGCCATTATGTTACCCCCAACAAAATCATCAATCAAGACCTGTTTCTCCTAGCATTGCTGGACACAGGTTAAACCCCAGGGACAGAGGTTTCTTTTTCCATCCACTCAACCTTGATGCAGTTGATGAGGGTATACATGGTACTATGTTTGACATATTTGGGGAGTGCAGTCTTGAGACAGGACAGCCTCTGGGAGCCAAACATGATTCTCCAGCATGTTTTTTTGCTATCTCATATGTGATTCAGGCCTGTCGTGCTGGAAATGTGCACAGAGTTATACTCTCATATACGGAGCAACTGTTGAAGGGCTGAGCACAACATTGCCATCTAGCCATGCCACAGACACCTGTGGACAACCTGACCGATAACCAGTGGGGCAGTACTGATTACAGGCTTTCTGTGGGGAACAGGTGTTGAGGGCAAGAGATGACCTTTGTGAGTGTTAACATAGCCTTTACAGTTTCTGAAGATGTCTGTATAGGTGCACAGCAGACCAGCCATGCTGCTAATGCATTGTTGAACTGACTGAGGACTATTCAGAGGCAATGTCCACCATTTGCTGGATGCAGTCCCTTTACCTATGTGGTGAACCACATACAAGCCTTTTCTGACCACTGTCACAACTTTTTGCCTGAATGGAGCATTGTTGGCATCCTGAGTACCCAGGTCTGTCATTACAATCTGTGTGTTTATGGGGTTGGTGCTGATGTGGGAAATAGTGATGCCATGTCCTTGCCATATGGTATTCTGACACTGTTGTCTGCATTTAGCTTGAGGCCAGGACCTTGGCACCATTCCATACACACTGTATGGGTCATTGCAGTGTATTTACAGCAGTTTGTGGCTCAATGACAGACTGTACACTACTTACAGTTGACACAGCCTTAGGCAATACCTACATATGTGGGTGGTGACAGTTAGCATTCATGCCTATATACATGTGGGTCATTGGGGAAGCAGGTAGTCACAGAACCTTCACGTCTACATATTGCACACACAGATTATGGTTGCCACATTATCAAATGTGGACTGTGGGACACGTCTTATAGTAGCATGACAGTTGGGAGGACATACCATATCCACAAGTGCAACACACAGAATTTCCTTTGATTTGCTACTATGACACCTTATTTGTGTGATATTACCTTAGCTTAAACTATTTGTCATTAAGGTGCTTCTGATGTGCAGTAACTGATCTATGCAATTAGTAGACAACTTTATGAAATATTTGTTGCCCTACACTCTGAGGACCTCTGTATTGCTTGAGTTGTTGTCACAGGTCACACCTTGCCAGACATGGACTGCAACCTTCAGGGTGGTACAGATGGTGTCCATATCTCTTACATCTACGTATTTCTGCAGAATGTCCTGATGCTTGCCACATATTTTCTTTCCATTTGTCATAACATTGTGGCTTTCTGGAAAATTGGTTGAAAATCATGAAAGATAACATTACAGATTAATGATGGATATTGTCACAACACATACCCTTTGGAAAATGCACAACCTATTCTGGTATCTACTTTCCATGCATGTCACAGCAATATGTGAAGGTTGTGCTCAAGGTTTGGCTTTTGCCCCACTTTTCCGTATCGCTTTAATCAGATTTTTTTGAGAGAGGTTGAGAGATATGCTGGTGGCCGTAACACATTTAAACCACTGAAAGGGGATATATATATATATATATATATATATATATATATATATATATATATATATATATATATATAGGTCTATGACAGTTCATTTGATTGACACTCATTTGGTCGACAGGCCCCCCACACCCCCCCTAACTATATATATCAACTCCAGGGTTGCACAACATTGGGGAAGGGGGCAAATCTGCTTGTCGACCAAATGAACTGTCGACCAAATGAACTGTCGACCAAGTCATATAGACCCATATATATATATATATATATATATATATATATATATACACACACACACACACACACACACACTCATGACCTGCCCTTGTTGACAGTAGAACCTCTACCTGCCAAATTTTACATACAATACTGCTGTATACATAACACAAGCACCACAGAGCTACTGTAGTGTTGCAGTGTCTGCCACTACTATTCAGGTGGGTGACAATTGCAGGGGCTGTTAGGATTGCCAATAGGATTGCCAAAGGGGGGGTTAACCGGCCCTTAACATGGTAGAGCCATCTCAGATACACACACACTGCTGCATGGGGACATGCATTGAAACACATGTGCACACAGAGTTGACACTTTTCCAATTACACCTACCTATCTTACGGACAATACAGACCGACATGACTATTGTATGCGTCACAGTGCCTTTGTGTTAGAAAATGTGTAACTGTGCTTATAAGGTGGATGACATATGTAAGGGCCCTGACTAGCTTGGCAATGGGGTCATTAGGGTGGAACAGGCACACAAAATGGTGTAACCATCGCATACACACAGGCAAGACAGCCACAGGGGACATGCATACAGAAACACATACACTTACACAGCTGGCAATAGTCAGATTACAACACTTACCTTTCTAGTTGTATGTGCTATAGTGCTACATACATATCCCATGCGCCACAGCGATTATATGATGGGGACATAACTCACAACCTCGTACAAAAATTAATCTTGGGAATGCCTTCATGAATGTTGGGATAAACCACCCAAAATAAGGACTGTTTTCACATATTGCTCTTACAAACCTAGACAAGTGATAGGCTAACAGGTTTTGCATCAGCATCATGTTTCAGATGTGTATGACATCTCAAGCTGACATATCTGTCACTATTTGTGATGGCAACTCTCATGTATTTGCCAATGATTTCTCATAAAACCCCACTGGTATGTCACACTGACCATATATATGTTGCAAACATCTGGACATTCTGCATACATCCGTACAGATGACTGGTATGGCCTGCAGAGTTTAACATGGTGCATCTAAGGTGGATGACATCAACAGGCCATTTAAGGTAATGCCATGGGAAGGGGGGGCAACAGGCCTTAAAATTGTATAACCAACACACAACAGCCACAGGGGAATGGTATAACCAACACACACAACAGCCACAGGGGATATGCTTCACACACAAACAATAGGCTGTATTGATATTCAAGCCCCGACCTACCCAGTTGCATGCACTAGAGCACTGCCTATTTGTTGCATGTGCCATGGAGCTTATATGCTTAGAAAGTGTCCAACTGTGGCTCTAAGGTGGATGGCATGAACAGGTCCTGTAAAGTAATGCAATGTGGGAGGTCACCAGGGTGGAACAGGCCTCAAAACTGTATAATCAACACACAGAGGGGATATGCTTCTCACACACAGAATAACAGTTGACAGTATTGAGACTAGAACCCATAAATATCTAGTTTTTCTGCTTATAGTGCTATGTAGTTATGGCATGTACCATGGAGCGTATATAGTTGATGGGTGTCCAAAGGTGCTTCTAAGGTGAATGATATCAGCAGGCCTTGTAAAGTATGGGAATGGTAGGTTTACTAGGAAGAAAGGGCCTCAAAATGCTTTAACCTAGCAACATACACACACAAAGCTGCCAGTGCGTAGATTAGAACCCCTACCTATCTAGTTGTATGTAGTACATACTTATAGCATGCACCATGGAACTTATATGGATGAAGGCTGTCCAAAGGTACTTCTAAGGTGAATTACATCAGCAGGCCTTGTAAAGTAGGGCAATGGTAGGTCTACTGGGTGGAAAGGGACTCAAAGTTCTTTAACCTAGCAACACACAGTTGCCAGTGATGAAATTAGAACTCCTGCCTATCTAGTTGTATGTACTATAGTGCTATGTAGTTATCACATGTGCCATGGAGCTTACACAGCTGAAAGCTGTCCAAAGGTGCTTCTAAGGTCAATAAGATTAGCTGACCTTGTAGAGTAGGGCAATGGGGGGGTTAAACATTCTTAACCCTGCAAGAGGCTGACATTTGTGCAGTCACAGAAACATAGTTCAAAGCTGCAGAGAGCACCCCAGCCATACCAGAATACTCATGCTATCATTCATTCAGACCCCAAACAGTGGGGAGCAAAACAAAAGGAGGCGAAGTTGCAATATATATAAAAGGCATACACAACTCTAAGCTGATCAAACAGGAAACACTCCAGGTGTAGTAAACAACTGACAAAACCCCTATTAAAATCACAGGACTCCAACTCTGACTCAAGATACCCACTCCACCTATTTGGATCTCTTTGAATCTACGAAGATTCAACCCTTTACCCTGATTCTGGGTGAGTTTAACTATTCAACCACAGATTGGTGGCAATATTCCTGCCAAACACAAATGCCCAGAGATTTCTTGATTTCATCAATGCAAACACCTTGGACCAGTTGCTTGACACCCCCACAAGAGGTGCAAATATCTTGGACTTGGTATCAGCTAACACAAGTAACCACTGCAGCATCCCTACAGTGTCATCATCCCTGGTAAGATCTGACCACAAAGCAGTCACTTTTAAAGTCACCATCTCCCCCGACCCCCTAGCTCGGGTCAAACAAAAAACTTGTCCAAAGTTGATTACAACCTCCTGAGGGAAGGTATAAACAGCTTCACAGCCCCGTCCCCCTCCATAGGAACTGTCTGGCACATATGTCCAAACCTACAACTAGCATGTACAGTAGATAGCTGCATGGAATCAGGAATACAAAACAGGACAAAATCCTCCTCCTTAAGGAACAGTAAACTTGTCTGGTGGACATCTACAATAAATAAACTCTATATTGAAAGACAAAACTTGCTGTCCAAGACCAAGCGGGAGCAGTTGACTAATTGGAAGCATTCTCTCCTTAGCCCGAACAAGCAAATAAGAGCACTAGCGAAATCCTCCACAGCAAACTTCAAGTCCAAACTGGCCACATCTGCTAAAGACAAGCATAAGGCTTTCTTTACATATGTCCACAATCTCAAGGGAACTACCCAGATGTGCTCAGAACTGGTGGTCAAGGACACCACATACACAAACCCTGTAGATATAGCCAACCTACTGGCAGACAGATTCAGTAAAGACTTCACTCCTCTGCCCTCCATCAGTAAAACAGAACATCCCCAGTACCTGCCCCCCTCCTATCTCTAGGGAGCAAGGCATCACTGCCCTCTCAAAGGTAAAAAATTACTGCCTCCATGGAAGCCGATAACATCCCAGGCCGCATCCTACATGAACTCAGGCAGGTACTTGCAGCACCATTGGGTACCCTAGTCAACCAAAGCCCGAGTACTGGCTTCATCCCAGCCAAGTGGAGGACCACTGCTGTCATCCCTTTGTACAAAGGTGGAGCATCCACTGATCCAGGAAATTATAGACCCTAGCCTAACTAGCCTGATCTGCAAGGCCATGGATTATCATGGACCTCATTAGCAAGGACATTGGCAACCTCCAGACACTTTATCCCACACAGTTTGGTTTTATCAAGGGGTGTTCATGGCTGTTAAATCTGGTCAACTTTTGTGAGACAGTCACCAAGGTCATAGATGAGGAGAAGATGGTGCACACCTACCTTGACCAGGCCAGGGCCTTTGTTACTATTCTTCACTTAGGTTTGATAGCTAAACTCTGTGAACTAAGCATCAATCCATATGTTACCAGATGGGTAGCAAACTGGCTCACTGATAGAACCCATCTAGTCAAAATAGGGGAAGCCACCTCAAGTAGTAGACCCGTAACAAGTGGTGTACCCAAAGAATCAGTCTTGGGGCCTCTGCTGTTTTGGGTATAGTTCTCAGAGGTGCAAGGCAAAGCTAGTAGGCTATGGCTTACCCAGTGTACAGTTGAATGCAAGCTGAGTGCGGTCATCAATTCCCCTAGTGATGTGGACATCCTGCAAGAGGGTCTCATGCAACATATGACTGGTGCCAGAAACATTGCCTCAAAATGAATGCCAAAACATGCATCATCCTCCCTTTTGGGAAGAGTGATGCCCCCACAAATTCTCACATTGATAATAAGGCACTAAGCATGCAATCTGTCATGAAGGACTTGGGCACCCAAGTTGATAGCAGACTGACCTTTTACCACCATATTGCCTCCATTGTATGGATAGCTTCCCACATGGTCCACCTCATTTGTAAGGGTATGTCATCCAGAGACAAGGTGGTCATAACATCCCTGTATTCTTCACTTATAAGACCCATTATTGAATACAAAGTCCGTTTTGGCCTCACAAAGCACATACAGCAGCTGGGGAGACCACAGAAGTTACTCACCCGGAGAACCCAGGGCCTGAATCATCCACCCTACACACACAGGCTAAAAGCCCTGTCCCTCTACTCAGTCTCCTATAGATGCTTCAGAGGTGACCTCTCTCTGGCATACAAAGCAATGCCAGACCATACCTTGATGGGATTGCTGCATATCCACAAGTCAAGCTCCACTAGAGTAACCCACACGCATGACCTCAACCTGGTGTGTGACATCAATACGAGTTACTAATGGGACAGATTTGTGAGCCAGACAGTCCCCCTTTTGGGGAATAGACTCCCTGTCCATATAAAGCAGGGTACCTCATTAAACCTTTCTAAGCACAACCTGGATAAATGGATGGGGAACAGAAAATACACCTCTGGGATTCCAGGTGTGTCCCTGCTGGACAGTGGCATATGGTGCTGACTTGTTGGAACATGGGCTAAATTCTTGGCTAGGCTTGTAAGGGCCTCAGGACCAATAGTTTAGTAATGTCCTATGATCAAATCCAAAAACAAACGAAACAGAGTCCAAACTGGCCGTAATCTTTTATTATAAAATATAAGTGCCTTCAGGTTAAAAACCCTTCATCAGACAAACTTCACATAATCATGACAGTCTTTAAATGTTAAAACATTTCTAAAAGCAACCAATTACTTTCTATACTTGACCCGCCTTTTCTTTAAGGCTGGTTTTAAAGATACAGAATTATTTAACCCAGATGGGTTGTCAGCAGCCAACTGTATGATCCATCTTAACTCTGCACAGTCAATATCATTGACAATGCCTCCCCCCTTTTTCTTCATCTGTGCAACATTGCAGAACCATAAAAACAAAAGTATGATCTGGAAAGCTGGAAACATGCTGGTACAATGCATTATGTTTATCCTTCTGTCTAATAGATGATAAATGGTACAGTATTCTTGTTTTTAACTTACAATTAGTTTTTCCAGCATAAAAACTCAGACATGACTTACAGCATGCCAAGTAAACCACATTCTCTGTATGGCAATTTGCATAAAACTCAAATGTGTATTTTTTGTTTGTAACAGGATGTATAAAATAATTTCAACCATTCACATTTGAACATACTTTGCAATGCCTACAGGGAAAGTCCCTGTTCTCATGTGTGCACAGGAAACACTATTAGCCTTCTTCTTATTTTTTCAAACCAGGTTCTATGCATAACAAGTCTTTTATATTACTATTTCGTTTGAAGGTAAATCTAGATTTCTCATCTAAAATATCCTTCATGTAATTGTCACTTTTTAGTATCTTCCAGTTTTGCTTAATAATATTGCATATCCCATACACATTGTTACTGTAACGTAGCATTACCTTGTTTTTTTTGTCATACTTATTAGATGGCTTCAACTTGTCTCCAATTACTCTACGTATATTTGTTGCCAAGTATGCAGACACTCTTCCATCTCATTTTTCCTACATACTCTGCACCATTGGAGTACACACTTGAGAATTTTAACTGACAAAATGATAGGGGCTGCTGTTGCTCTGCTACAGCTGTATGTGCTAGAGACTGAGGTCAGTGATGATGCTGATGCTGACAATAGGCCTAGATTGAGAAGGTGAAGAGTGTTCAGGCCCAGGGTAACCTTCCAGGGGCTACATGAACTGGAGATAGTAGAGCACTCCAGGGTGGACAGGGACATACTGCAGGAACTCACCAAGCTGTGCCCGCCTCACCTCAGACCCAGATCCAACAGAGGGGAAGCCATCCCAGTGGAAACAAAGGTATGTGTAACCCTAAGAATACTAGCTACAGGTACTTTCCAAAGACCTTCTGGGGATATCATGTGGGTCCTCACATGCATCCACATCCAGGGTACTCCACCAGTTTCTGGATGTCATGCTAACACATGCCAGTGAGCACATTTATTTCCCCAGCACCCCTGAGGAAAGGACCAGCAATATGCAACTCTTACACCATGCAGCACACTACCCAGAGGTACTGAGTGCCATAGATTGCAGTGATGTCTACATCAATGCACCACTTGATGAGGAGGGTAGAGTCTATGTCAACCGCAATGGTTATCACTCCATCAACTGTCAGGTCATGTGCAATGCCCAGGGCATTATCATGAATGTGTGTGCTGGCAGCCCTGGCAGTTATCACAACTCCCACATCTGGCATGCATCACAGCTGTACCAGGCATTTGCCAGGGGGGACATCCTGTACGGCCATCTAGTGAGGGACGATGGCTATACACTGGAGCCCTGGATGATGACACCCATCATAAATGCACACACCAACTGTAGAATGTCATAATGAGGCACACGCACAGACTAGGAACATTGTAGAGTGTGTGTTTGGGCTGCTGAAGTCACGGCTCTGCTATCTTGACATATCTGGTAGAGCCCTACAGTACACTCCAGTCACGTGCACACATGTTCATAGTATGTGCCATGCTACACAATATGATACTGTGGAAACATCTGCAGCAGGAACATCAGAGGAAAGGGACACACAGCCCCCCACCATTGCTAAGGTCCCTACAGGCACAGGGGGACTTGGAGGAGGAACCCCCTGAGCCTGCCCCTGTAGGCAAACATAGGCATGCCCAGTATGCCTTGGCAAAGAGGCAACACACAGCACATGCACTGACAACCTAGGCACCCAAGGACTGACACTTCACTCTGACTCTCATACACAATAAAAAGGATGTTGGTCACATCCGATTACCTGTACCTTAACATGTATAGGCTGTGTACTGTGTGCATCCAACAGACTCAACCCCAAAACACTGTCCTTTCAACTGCTGCAGGCACAAAGTAAGTCACTCTTCTTAACAACAAATGAATGGGGAAGTAGACTGTGGTAGCATATCTATGCTATTACTGCATGTATGCAAGGGAATGGAGTGGGCTATTGGGATAGCAGCAGACAACTGACAGCTATGTGGGACAACAGGAACTCTCTGCCAAATACTGGCTGCCCCAGAATATGCAGTAGGCATCAAGTCAGAAAAATCCACTCAGCTATGTGTGGGACCTGCAAACAGCAGGGTCACAGGACAGATGCATGGATGTCAATGTTGGAGTCCCATACATACCTTTCAACCTCTTACAGCAAGAAATCTGTACAAAGCCAAAGAAATGTAGGGCAAAGGCCCCAAAACAGGAACAATTTTTAAATATTACTCTTACAAACTTAGAAAGTTGATAGAATAACAGGTTTTGCACTAGTATGAATTCTCTGAAGGGTAAGACGTCTGAAACTCAAATGTCTGTCATTAGTTTCCAACTTCACTCTTTAATGATTTGCCAGTAATTTTCCAGACAACCACAATTTTATGAAAAATGGACCCAAAATATAAGGCAAACATCTGGACATTCTGCAAAAATCTGTACAGTTGAGACGTATGGTCCCCTACCTTCGACCCACCTGTGTTCCCATAGAATTGCAGTATCAGCAGACCACGCATTTCCAGGGCTGTTCCAATCAACTTGCTAACATGTTTCATTTCTATAATATGTAGGGGTCAATGTGCTATGTGTGTGTGTGTGGTTAATAGTGTCAGGAAGTAAACAGCATTGACTGATGGTTGTTCTGGCTCAGTGGGCTAAGTACGTTACTGTGATTAGCAGAGTCCATGGTTTGAGACTGTCCGTGTCAACTCTTTTGCATGTTAGCTACACCTACAGTAAGAGTTCAACAGACTGTTCAGATGTCAATATTTGTTATACTGCAGGAAAGCTGGACAATGGAGGGATAGGGGGCCACAGATATGGACAGTACACAGCTCTGAGTAACCTAGATGGTGCCTAATAGAACAGAAGGTTGTGACAAGTCAGTCTAGTGCCAGGATACAAAGGCTGCCGTGTAACTGTGTCAGTACTGACAAGTCAGTGGGAACCATCCATACCCCACAAATGACAAGGATTTTCAGAATGTTCACACGTATGCCTCATATATCTGTTCTGTTTGTCATAACATTACATTTGTCTGGCAAACTACTGGCAAAACAATAAAGGTTGATGTGAACACATCAATGACAGACAGTCGAGATACAGACTACATACCCATAAGAAAATGCAAGCTAATACAAAACCATTCTACCAACTATCTACATTTGGAAGAGCGATATTAAGATCCTTTTCCCATGTGTGGGCCTGTGTCTGACTCATATATATGACCCTGTCCAGATGTCTGGCTGTAACAGTTTGCGAGGTTTGGCAATCATGTAGCCTTATAATAGCAGTGCAACACAAACTGTATGAGGACCAGAGCAGATGTATAGGCCACAATACTGACCAACCTGCTAAACAGGTACAGTCAGAGGTGTGCAGTCTGTAGCCCTGTATGTGATGTTATGACTTCTACCCCAATCACACCATAACTACAACTACATAAGAGCAGAGCAGGACAAAGGGCCACATAAATCTGGTGCTCACTGACCCAGTCAGCAGCCTATTACACTTGGAAATCCCCCTCAAACTACCCCAGTATAAGACTCTCCTGCCTGAAAGGACGTCACCCTGAGAAACTTTACCCTGATACAAGTCTCTGAAGTCCATCCTGCAATTTGGATAAGGCATTCCCCCTCAAACCACCTCAGTATAAGACTCTCCTGCCTGAAAAGATGTCACCCTGAGAAACTTTACCCTGATACAAGTTTCTGAAGTCCAACCTGCAATTTGGATACGATACAATGCACTAGAATCAAATCATTCTACCTATGTACCGTTTAATGCTGACCTGGGTATAAAGACACCTTTAGGCTGCACCCCACTGTAATTTGGCTCCCTCCATATTGTGTAACTTAGCTAGTTTTACCCCTAGTAACTTATTTCCTACACCTACAAATACACCCTGAACACAATCATTTTACCTTGCTCCCCTTCACATAGCCCAGAAAATATACCCTGCAGCTCTTAATTAATTCTGCAAGTGTATAATCTAGAGCTTAAAAATAGCCCATATATTTGGTGTGAGAAGAAACCAGTAAAAATACAGCAAAAAGATGAATCTGGTGTAAAAAGAAACAAGTAAGTCCAAGGAAATACTTGGAGTTCATGTTAGCCCCTTAACTCCTCCCTGTTGCATTACGTATACGAGGTTTCAAGTACTGCCCCTGAAACCACCATTTTCAAAATCTGGTGCTCCCTGACCCAGTCGGCAGCCTGCTATTACACTTGGTATGCTACTTTTCTCTGTATTAAACTTTAAAATGCGTTAAAACTCTGCATTTAAAGGAATCAAGCTGCATTTAATGTAAAACATACTCGGACAATGTTTTAGTGTATTCTGGCATGATAGTTAGCATTTTGTATGAACCTAGGCACTGTGATTGAGCTCCAGATGTTTTTAAATGCAAACATAGCAGACGTTGTTTGAACAGTATTGCACTGTGTTAATTAAAATTGATAACTGAACTGCTTATTACATGTTCACTCTTAGCCTGTTTAGCTACATGTTTAAACTATGTTAGACTCTATATGTAAGAAAAGCAGTTAAATAGCTACTGTGTAAAGATATCTGATAACAGAACTGCTTAAACAGACTTGATAGCTGTTGTCCGGTACCTAGTTTAAATATCCAGCATCAATCTGTACGTAAGAAAAGCAGCTAAATAGTTACTGTGTAAAGATATCTGATAACAGAGCTGCTTAAACGTACTTGAAAGCTGTTGTCCGGTACCTAGCTTAAATATCCAGCATAAAACAAGGAAATACAAAAACAAACTGTTGATCGAAGAAAAAATGTGATAAGGAAAAACAGGTGGAACCTCTCCAGTATTACCCACCGGAAGCCTAGAACAAATCACTCGAAATGTGGAAAACGAAGCACATGTTTATTTAAGCTCAGAACTCTAGCTTTTCGTCAGTTACAAAAAACAACTTCCTCAGAATGGATACAACGTCATAATAGTTAAACCCCTTCTCATATTATAGCCTTCCTCTCACATGATCAATGAAAAATGTATGGCAAGAATACATTACTGTTTTAAAAAACATCTTAAAAAACTATCTTCGAAAACCATACTGGTCATATTAAAAACAATTACTTTTGTTGAAAATGTATATATCCCAAACAACATGTACTAAATAATTGTGTTAGTGCAATAAAATATGATAAAATATGAAACTCATCACAAGATGTGTAAAAAATAACAAAAAGAACCACCAAGAAATTGATGCTCCTAGGCCAGTTGCAAGTGCAATAAAATATGATAAAATATGATAAAATATGATAAACTCATCACAAGATGTGTTACTTGCACAAGACTATCATGTTTGAAAAACTGATTTAGTACCATGAAGTACTATCTGTTGAATAAATGCACCGGGTTACCCTGAGCTAAGGCATCAGTTAAAATACGTGAAAATGAAAAACATAATGCACAAAAATACTTTTCAACATGCATTTAAAACACAAAAGATATCAAATTTCTGTAACATATAAATGCATATAAATGCACAAAGGTAACCTTGATTAAAGTAACAATATACGATCTATAAAAGTCTGAAACTATGAAATAGTATTGCAACACATTTCCAACACAAGACTACTCATAACTTTTGACATAAAACCCTATGTTCTTATTATATTAATATATCAAACTGAACTATTTGAAAATACTACTTAAAAATACTAATGTTGGCCCCACAACCATCCACATTGTCCTACTACTTCTTAAGTAGGAACTACCCTTGACTGTTAAGTTACTTTTAACCAAAACTACAATATGCCAACAAAATATGTATAAAAACGTTGGTGAAATTAAACCTTAACTTCATCTATTTAAACTTTTAAATTTGAATAAACATGTGATCGATAACATACCATTTATACCAGGATAATGGCAGGCATCTAGCCTTAGCTGCCATACCAATTCCCTATTCTCCAAGATGAGTGAAACCGGTCCCCCCTCCCATCTGACTGTACCCGATCAGTAACTAAGAATGAAAATTCATGTTGAGGATTCTCCATGACATTTTTCACCAAAGCGTTCTCCAACTTGGCCTTTTTTATAGCATACAGATGCTCATACATGTGCTCTTGTAGATTCCTATCTGTTTTCCCGATATAGAAAACCAGGCATTGGGAACACTTAGCCAAGTAGACTACTTGGGAACTGTTACAGTTAAATCTACCCTGAATTCCATACTTGGTACCCCTTACTTCAAAAATAGAGCCCACTTTAATATACTTACAATACCGGCATATATTACATTTATACATGCCCACTCTAAAGTTAGGAACCCTAGGTTTCCTCTCAAGGATGCTTTTGAGATTGTAACCTCTTTTAAAAAACATCCTCAAATATTCCAATTTCTTCCAAGTGGAACCATCCTTTATGATCAAGTTCCAGTTTTTCTGGATAGTAGAAATAATCTCCTTTACATCCAAACTGTAAGTCAAGATGAAACTACAAGGATTAAATACTCTTAGAACTGGGCTAGAACTGAAATTTTCCTGGGGTATACTGGTTTGGTTTAGGATAGGTAGATAAAAATCTGTCTCCCTCTTATTTCGTACTTCCATCAAGAGATCAGAAATGAGCCCTTCTGGATAACCTCTATTAAGAAAAAGCCCTCTCATGAAGTTACATTCCTCCAAGAAATCACTGTCCTTAGTCACCATCCTAGCTGCTCTAACCAGTTGACCTTTTATAATGGACCCCTTCTGTGAAAAGGGATGACAACTGTTGAACTGTAAATAGCTATTGGAAAAAGTTTCCTTTCGATGTATTCTGGCTATAAAATGACCATTGTCTTTATCTTTCACCAAATCTACATCTAAATATGTTATCTTGTCCAATGCAGAACAAGAAGTGAACCTAAGGAACTCAGTAGTGGAATTAAAGAATTCTAAAAGTGAGTTAGCTACCTCCTCGTCCCCTTTAAGAATGATAAATATATCATCCAAAAATGCGTGTACATCAACACCCTGTCTTGAAGAACAGAGTTAGCTAGTACATTCTCCCTTTCCCAAAAGGCCATGACCAAATTGGCCACACTGGCTCCACAAGGAGACCCCCATGGGGACACCTATCAACTGTAGGAAGTATCTTCTGTTAAATGTCACATAATTGCAAGACAAGATAATGTCTAGCAATTCACTAACCAAGTGAATCTCCTCAGCTGGAGCTTGCTTAATAATCATCATGACCAGAATCCATTCCAAAGCCACTGAATGGGGAATAAAGGAGTACAAATCCTTCACATCTATAGTCAAAAAATGACTATCTACACAATATGGTACTTTGTTAATCCTAGACAAGAAGGACCAAGAATCTTTAGATATTTGAGGCTCACTCACCACATATTTCTTCAAGATTGTATCTACCACTTTAGCACTGGCATAAATGATACTACCCCTGGCACTGACTAGAGGTCGCATGGGGGGGGGGGTCCACCAGGTTCTTATGGATTTTTGGAGACCCAAATATGACAGGAACCCTTGGAGCTGGTAAGGACATAAAATTGAATAAATTGAAATCTATTGCATTGTTAATAAACATGTCGTTGAAATATGAAGATACCCTAGACAGCCTATATTCAATTCATTTTTCGACACTTTCAAATATGTCTCTGAAACTAGAATGTCCTCCATTCTCCTGATGTAGTCCACTTCATTCATCACTGCCAACCCACCTCCCTTGTCAGGTAGCATCACCCTGACTGGAGAGTTACATAGTGAATCTAATAAGGACCTCTCCTCCTTGCTGATGTTAAATTTGGATGTTTGCTTCAACATAGGTTGGCTCAACAAGTGACGTATATCAAGTTCACACATCTGTTTAAAGAGTTCCAATGAGGGATACAAAGGAGGATTACACGTACTAGATACAAAAAAATCACCCTTGTCCCTCATTAGATTGCCCAATAACAACTGTAAATTTTGTTTTCTAATGAATAATTTCAAATCAATTATAGTTTTAGCCAACTCTGCCCTCCTAGAAGGCATGAAAGAAAGCCCTTTTGCTAATAATTCCACCAATGCATTAGTGAAAACAAAATGAGAAAAATTGTAAATTTTGAAGTCCAAGCCAATGTTCATTATAATGTTACATGGACTCGAAGAAACTTGACCATTAACAACATCGGTCGGGTCTAGTTTCTCCTGTTCCTGGGCTTCCGGCCTTGATGTGAGGGTTGGGTCAAGGCTGTATTCCAAAAATTTGAACCTTCCACCTCCTCTGTAGGATTGTTTGACCTATACTGAGATGCCAAACGTTCACTACGTCGGACCGGTTCAAACAGATCTATAGAATCTATGGGTAGATTCTCCACACTGCTGGTACTCGTACCAGATCCCGAGCCAGCTGTGTTTGGTCCATCAGATTGATGTGTACTAAAAGCCAGGAAACTCCCCTGGGATGTAGGAGGCTTCGGGTAGGCAAGGCCTTCTTTGTAAGCCTTTACATCCCTTTGTAATTTCTTAATCTTGTTAGACGTAATTTTAGATACTTATTGATCTATACTACTGAAAGTCCATTCATAATCGAACCTATACCTCAGAAAATTTGAATAATTTTTTATCTCCTCATCCAGTTTGTTGAGATCAGTGATCAAACCATCAGCAGCCAATTGATAGTGTTTACAGATCAAATTCAAAAGTTCAAATCCATGTCTGTCAAATAATTGGATTAAGTCCATAAGAAATGCTGATCCCTCTACCAACCCTGTAGGGTATTGCCAAGACCTCAGGCCCTTAGGAACTACTTTGGATTGCTTGCATTCTCCAAAGTATGCTACCTCCAACAGAATTTTCCTTAATCTCATCAGTTTCTGATGAAACAAGTTTAATTTAGTAGGCAAATCAGTTTCAATTGACATACCTTGTTCCAAAGTGTTGCTACCTTTGTTATCATGAAAAGAAAAGGAACGGTTGAGCCACTGATTTAAATTACAAGTTGCTTGGGGGATTGTTCACAGTCATGGATACCCTTGAAGGCTGGAAAGGTGTAACCCCCTGCATTCATGCACCATCCGTTAGTTGTTCATCATTAATCCCGGCTCCTATAATCTCATTTACTCTCCTATGGTGTTGGGATTTGTTACAGGTAACTGAGAATCCCACAGTCCCTGTAGAGCATACTGTAGAACTGCTTGCACCATTCCCCTCAGCGTTGTTTCCGTTAGAAAAACTGGAAGCCCTTAGGCTCTGTTGTGATCCCAATATATCTTCAAACCGATTAGAAAGGGTGTTCACCTTTTGCGTAAGTAATTCTATTAGCTGTGTCAAATTACCCACTTCTTCTTCTGTTGATGTCCCAGAGGGTGGAACCGGAGTGGCTTCTATCTCAAACAGACACACAAAAACAAACTGTTGATCAAAGAAAAACTGCGATAAGGAAAAACAGGAGGAAACTCTCCAGTAACCCACCGGAAGCCTAGAACAAATCACTCGAAACGTGGAAAACGAAGCACACGTTTATTTAAGCTCAAAACTCTAGCTTTTCGTCAGATACAAAAAACAACTTCCTCAGAATAAATACGTCATAACAGTTAAACCCATTCCTATATTATAGCCTTCCTCTCACATGATCAATGAAAAATGTATGGCAAGAATACATTACTGTTTTAAAAACCATCTTAAAAAACTATCTTCGAAAACCATACTGGTCATATTAAAAACAATTACTTTTGTTGAAAATGTATATACCCCAAACAACATGTACTAAATAATTGTGTTAGTGCAATAAAATATGATAAAATATGATAAACTCATCATAAGACGTGTAAAAAAATAAAAAGAACCACCAAGAAATTGATGCTCCTAGGCCAGTTGCAAATAAATAAATAAATAGAATAAACGATGTAGCCTAGGAACAACCCTGTGCAGAGCAAAATCTTCAGCATCAAAAAGTCAAACAGACCAGACACGATAGTTGTGTTGAGTTCACAAATCACAAATCCTTAGTAAAATCCAAGCACTTTAGACACAAGAAATAGGTAAGTGCTTTCGCCAAAAGGCTTCCTCAGACCATATACGCACCATGAATCACTGCTCACCTTATATATATCTGACAATTGATTAATTAATCAAATTAAGACAGATAACATCATAGTGGATTTTTTAAAAGTTACAGCCTAACTTGGTAAAAAACATTTACTACACATATATGTAACACTATTAAAAGTTTTGTCGTAACTATATCAAAAGACAAATACACAAACAATTATAGAACAAAAACATAAATAGACTCATGTAAAAAGTTATTTTAAAATTCAACCAACAATCAATCTCCTATTCTTAAGAACAGGTTTTAAGGGAATTTTATCATTCAAACCTGGACTTAACATGTGCCTGGAATTTAATGATCCATTTAATCTCATTTCTTTCAGTAAAATTTCTGAGATCCCCCCCCCTGAAACTAGGGGTATTTACATGAAGAACCATGAATTTAAAAGTGTGCATGCTGTTTCCAAGACATATTTGGATAAAGCATTGGTGCTTGACTTGATACGTATTTGATAAAGATGTTCCCTTATCCTGTTCCTGAGCCTTCTGTCGGTTTTACCAACATAGAAGGCAGGGCAACAGGTGCATAATGCGAGCTAAACAACATGCTTAGTATTACAGTTAGCAGCTACATCAAATACATAACACTGAGAAGTAACTGGATGGACAAATATTAAAATTACAAATATAAGAACAAAAATTACAATTATTGCAAGGGGCCGTGCCTTGGTTAGGGGTGACATCACTATAGGTTTTCATAGTTTTTGGATAACACAGAATTCTATGAAGATTTTTCTTGTTTTTAAATATAAAATTGTGGATGCTCACATACAACTTCCCTAATCTGAGGGTTCACAGTTAAAACTTTCCAGTGCTTAAAAATAATTTCTTTAACTTGGTCAAGATCATGTGTATAAAATAAAGAAAATTTTTGAGATAAGCTAGCATAGTTAGTTAATTGTGAAGAACTATGTCTACTGGAGTACTTATCACTACCAATGTCAGAAAAATATGGACACGCTTTATCATACCTGGACTGTTCAATACTTCGAAAACCATTGGAAATTTCATGCATATAATATGACCTAGCTAGTAATCTATTTTTCAGATTAACCAGTTTTTTTTTCATATCCCTCTTGTGTAGGATTGAGTATAGAAGCTTGAATAGCTTGTCCTTTAATAATATTATTAAAAACATAATTCAAGTGCATACTCCCTCTATGTAACAAGGTGTTCCTATAACAGGATTTCCTAAGAACGCCGGTATTCAGTTTACCATTACTCAGTCTTTCTATATAAACATCCAAAAAAGTAATCCTGTGGATCGATTCAACCTTAGTAAATTTTAAATATTCTGTGAGGGAGTTAATTTCTTCAAAGAAAATATTCAACTCGCTCTTACTTCCTGTCCATAGGAAAATGAGATCATCCACAAAATGTCTGTAGAAAACAACACACCTCTTGTACCTTGGTAAAGGAAACAAATGCTCCTTTTCCCAAATAGCCATCACTAGGTTGGTGTAGCTATTTGCACACGATGTGCCCATAGCTACGCCATCCTTTTGTATAAACAGGTCATCAAACAAAAAAATTTTATTCTCCAACACTATTTCTAACAACAAACACGACAAATCTACTTTAGTAGTTGTAAAATCAGTGTATTGTGTAAGGTACTTGTGGATACATTCTAAACCTTTATGGTTAGGGATGACTGTAAAAAGTGATTTGACATCCATTGTCACTAGAAAATAGGGGAGAGCATCCTGTATTAATTCCATTCTCTTATAGAGATCTAACAAAAATTGTTTAGTGTCTCCGAGGATGAATGAATTTGAATCAACTACAGGCCTTAAAGCTTTCTCTATGTACACCAATAGAGGCTCAGTGGCCCAACCCCTACCAGCTACAATAAGTCTCATTGGGGGATGGGTTGGGTCCTTGTGTATCTTTGGTAGGCCTTGAATGGTAGGTATCAATGGATTCTCAACCCAGAAAAAAATCAAACAGTTCTGTACTAATAATTCCACTTTTATTTAGGTCATCTAGGGTATTATAGACCCTTACTACATAATTCTGGACTTCCTGTAGGGATATAGTCATATAAAACTTAATCTCACCAAGCATTTCATTCATACTGGAGTTATACTCAACCATATCCATCACTACTACAGGCCCACCTTTGTCGGCTGGCCTAATAATGATGTTCCTATCATTTTTAAGCCTTTGTAAGGCTGTTCCTTGCCTATATAGTAAATTGCCTTAGTTCTATTATGAGAGTGACTATATATAAGTTATAAACATCATCTTCTACCATTTTACAGAATGCATCCAAAAGGGGATGGTAATTAGGAACAAATACACTAAGTTTGTGAAAACGTGGGACATGAGCATTACTGGCTTCATTCTTGAAAAGAAGTTTCAATTGTACATTATGAACAAGGAGTTTAGTATCTAAAATAGTATCTGTTAAATCACTGTTAGCAGTATGTATAAATGACAGCCCCCTATTTAACACTTCTATCTCATGTCTATCTAGGGGTCTATGTGATATGTTCCATACTATGGTGGTGTTAACTTCTCCCACATCTTCTTCAGAGTGGGACCTTTCTGTTCTCCACCAGAGGCTTTCCTTTTCTGTCTCCCCCTGCTCATGGATTGACTCATTCCCCTCCTTTGAATATCGGTAATTGGGAAAGGGGGAGGGTGTGTCGATCCTGATTCACAAAGAGGTGATGTTGTTTTCCTTCTAACTACAGGTTCACAAGTAGGGGGATTAAGGTTAACAGATGTTGAGGGAATATTAACAATATGGTTGTTAATAACATCATGTTCTCTATTAATATTAGTACTAATACATCCTGCACTTACATCAACATCACCATTAATAACAGAAGTTGACATATCAGGAATATTGCTAACATTAGCAGAAGAACTAGTAGTAAGAATCTCAGTGCTTTCAATAACATTATCTACCACATTCTTAACCACAACAGCAGAATTCAAACTCACAGGTTCTGACACAGAAACATGTATAGATCTACTTCTTCCTCTTGATTGACCCTGTTTATTATTAACATTTCTAGGCCAAGTAAAGACCTGACCATGAGAAAAGTCATATAAGTCCCTTTGTAACTTGTGTCTTTTCTGTTCGAGTAGCTGTTTCTCAAACAAAAAGACACTATCAAGTAGTCGTTCCATTAAACGTTCAACCTCCGCAACTGGAAAACACTTTAATAAGTCAGTATGTTGTTTTCTGATTAGTTCCTTAAGTTTATTCTCTTCTGGTAGAAAAAATTCATTTAGGAGAGACCTATAACTAAGGCTCACCTTGATATTCAGTTGCTGCCATCGATACAACAATTCTGGATAGGCAGTTCCGGTGGTGGGCATTTTTAATACCCTGAGTCCTGTGGGTACAATCTTCTTCTGGATGCATGCTTCAAAGTGAAAGCGTTGCATTTGGAGCAGTTTGAGTTTCAAAAAATCCATTTTGAGTGCAGCAAACGCTTCACTTAGCGCATTCAAGTCGGTAGTGTTACGAGCATCTTCACTTCTTGTAAATGTAGCCTCATACAAGAGTAATGGGTTGGCATCACCAGCTACACAGTTCAAAAAAAATTTTTGAGAATTGTTTTCTTTGGTAGTTCTTACTGGATTGTAAGGCAGTTCTACAAAATTAAAAGTTGGCTCTGCCATGGTCTCCTGGTGGTAACAACAAAGTGCACACAAAGATATGTAAAAAATAACAAAAAGAACCACCAAGAAATTGATGCTCCTAGGCCAGTTGCAAATAAATAAATAAATAGAATAAATGATGTAGCCTAGGAACAACCCTGTGCAGAGCAAAATCTTCAGCATCAAAAAGTCAAACAGACCAGACACGATAGTTGTGTTGAGTTCACAATAGATGACTAGCCAAGTCATATAATATGTGTGAAATTTCCAATGGTTTTTGAAGTATTGAACAGTCCAGGTATGATAAAGTGTGTCCATATTTTTCTGACATTGGTAGTGATAAGTACTCCAGTAGACATAGTTCTTCACAATTAACTAACTATGCTAGCTTATCTCAAAAATGTTCTTTATTTTATACACATGATCTTGACCAAGTTAAAGAAATTATTTATAAGCACTGGAAAGATTTAACTGTGGACCCTCAGATTAGGGAAGTTGTAGGTGAACATCCACAATTTATATTTAAAAACAAGAAAAATCTTCATAGAATTCTGTGTTATCCAAAAACTATGAAAACCTATAGTGATGTCACCCATAACCAAGGCAAGGCCCCTTACAATAATTGTAATTTTTGTTCTTATATTTGTATTTTTAATGTTTGTCCATCCAGTTACGTCTCAGTGTTATGTATTTGATGTAGCTGCTAACTGTAATACCGAACATGTTGTTTATCTCGCATAATACACCTGTTGCCCTGCCTTCTATGTTGGTAAAACTGACAGAAGGCTCAGGAACTGGATAAGGGAACATCTTTATCAAATACGTATCAAGTCAAGCACCAATGCTTTATCCAAACATGTCTTGGAAACAGATAGCATGCACACCTTTAAATTCATGGTTCTTCATGTTAAATACCCCTTAGTTTGAGGGGGGGAGATGTCAGAAATTTTACTGAAAGAAATGAGATTAAATGGATCATTAAATTCCAGGCATATGTTAGTCCAGGTTTGAATGATAAAATTCCCTTAAAACCTGTTCTTAAGAATAGGAAATTGATTGTTGATTGAATTTTAAAATAACTTTTTACATGATTTTATTTATGTTTTTGTTCTATAATTGTTTGTGTATTTGTCTTTTGATATAGTTATGACAAAAGTTTTAATAGTGTTACATATATGTGTATTAATGTTTTTTACCAAGTTAGGCTGTAACTTTAAAAAATCCACTATGATGTCATTTGTCTTAATTTGATTAATTAATCAACTGTCAGATATATATAAGGTGAGCAGTGATTCATGGTGTGTATATGGTCTGAGGAAGCCTTTTGGCGAAAGTGCTTACCTATTTCTTGTGTCTAAATAAAGTGCTTGGATTTTATTAAGGATTTGTGAACTCAACACAACTATCGTGTCTGGTCTGTTTGACTTTTTGATGCTGAAGATTTTGCTCTGCACAGGGTTGTTTCTAGGCTACATTGTTTATTCTATTTATTCATCACACGATGTGTTATTTACACAAGACTATTGTGTTTGAAAAACTGATTTAGTACCATGAAGTACTAGCTGTTGAATAAATGCACCGGGTTACTCTGAGCTAAGGCATCAGTTAAAATACGTGAAAATTTAAAACATAATGCACAAAATACTTTTCAGCATGCATTTAAAACACAAAAGATATCAAATTTCTGTAACATATAAATGCACAAAGGTAACCTTAATGAAAGTAACAATATACAATCTATAAAAGTCTGAAACTATGAAACATAGTATCGCAACACATTTCCAACACAAGACTACTCATAACTTATAACATAAAACCCTACATGTTCTTATCTTTTTCATTTTCACGTATTTTAACTGATGCCTTAGCTCAGGGTAACCCGGTGCATTTAGTCAACAGATAATACTTCATGGTACATATAAGATTTATCTGGATCTGTTGAGTGTGATATACATACAGATATATAGGTAACATATACAAATATATAATTTATAGAGAGGGAGAGAGAGACAGAGAGACCCTGAAAGGCATAGAGTGATGTACTGTCGCAGCCACACTTACACCAGTATTAACCAGTGGCACATGCAAATATTATGGTGAGCCCCATTGTGTAACAGTAGGTAGGTAGGGGTTGTAATCACACATCAGTCACTGTGTGTGTGTGTTTGTGTGTTTCTGCATGTATTACATGTACAGCAAAAAACACACACCCAACAGGCCTATGTCTGTGTAATGGACACCCATATTTTGGCCCTGTGATTAGTGTCATCCACAAAAGTGGTCTCCCTGTCAGCAGCTACTAATGTCATCCACCCCAACATCAGTGGCAGACATGGTCTACATGTGTAAGTCCCATGACGCATGCAATAAGTCAATAGTGCTATAATGTAGACAGTTTAGTGGTACTAATCCCAACAATGACAATTCAGTATGTGTGTGTATAAGTATATGCCCTTTGCACTGTGTGTGTTTCCTGCATATGTGTGTGCAGTGCCAAGACATTTTTAGGCCTCTTTCACCCTATTAAGCCTCTATTGCACTACTTTACAGGGTTTGCTAATGTCATCTACATTAGATGCACCATTGTACACTCTCCAGGCATATAAGCTCCATGGCACACACGCTAAGTATGTAGCACTCTAGTACATACAACTAGATAGGTAGGGGTCTAACCTCAAGCTTGCCAGATGGGTGTGTTTGTTATATCATTTTGAGGTCTGTTCCACCCTGTTGACTCCCCACTTTGCATTACTTTACAGGCCTGTTGATGTCATCCACCTTAGATGCACCATTGAACACACTCAAGGCATAAAAGCTCTGTGGCGCAAGCAATATGCAAGTAGCACTGTAGTATGTGCAACTAGATAGGAGTTCTAATCTCAATGCTGCCAACTGCATATGTGGGTGTTGGCTGTGCCATTTGGATGCCTGTTGACCCCCCATTGCATTACTTTACAGGGTCTGTTGATGTCAACCACCTTAGATGCACCGTTTAACATTTTCCAGGCCATACATCTCAAATGTACAGAGTTTTGCAGGATGTCCAGATGTTTGCCTGATATATTTGGTCCATTTCTCATAAAATTGTGGTTTTCTGGCAAATCATTGAGAGTTGAAGTCAGAAACTAATGACAGACATTTGAGTTTCAGACATCATATCCTTCACAAAATGCATTCTAATGCAAAACCTGTTACTCTATCAGTTCTCTAAGTTTATAAGCGCAATATGTAAAAAGTGTCCCTATTTTGGGGCTTTTATCCCCCCATTATTGAAGGCTTTGTCCAGATTTATTGCTCTAAGAGGTTGTGAAGTATACGCAAAGCATATAAGTTCCGTGGCACATGCTATAAGTGCATAGCACTATAGTATGTGCATCTTGATCAGTAGGGGTTCTAATCTCAGTGCTGACAACTGTGAGAGTATATGAGTCTGTGTAGGGATATTTCCTGCAGCAGCATGGCTGTTTGTGCAATGGTTATACCATTTTATGTGCCTGTTCCACCCTAACTCCCTCATCTCCAACCTATTCAAGGCCTACAGATGTCATCCACCTTAGACACAGAGTTAGCAGTGTGGCACATTCAATATGCATGGTGGTCTATAGTGTACATAACTAGATAGGTAGGGGTTCTAATCTCAAAATTGGGAAGTGTGTGTGGTCATACCATTTTAAGGGCCTGTTAACCCCCCAATGGCAGTCCTCACAGCACCTGCAGATGTCATCCACCTGAGTAGTAGTGGCAGACATTGCAAAGATATACAAGTTCTATGGTGCATGTGATATGTATATAGCACTATTGTATGTAAAACTAGTCAGGCAAGGGTTCTATTATCAACAAGGGCAGTTCATGAGTGGATGTGCGTGTATGTACATCCCCTTGCAGCAGTGTGACTATGTTAGGGCCACCACCATACCTTTCAACCCCTTAGAGAAAGATATCCAAATAAAGCCATACAGAAAAGTGCGACAAAAGCCAAATATTAGGCTCAATCTTTAAATATTTTTCTGACAAACATAGAAAGTAGATAGCATAACAGGTTGCGCATTTGCATGTATTTTCTGAAGGGTATGAAGTCTGACATGAAAATATCTGTCATTATTGTCTAACATCAGACTTTAATGATTTGCCAATAATGCATCAGAAAACCACAATGTTATGACAAATGGAACAAAAGTATGCAACAAACATCATGACATTCTGCAGAAATCTGTAGAGGTGAGAGGTATGGCACTACCTCTCACCCCCTGCAGGTTGCAGTCCATGTTTGGCCAGGTGTGACCTGTGGCAATGACTCAAACAATACAGATGTCCCCAGAGTGTAAGACAACAAACATTTCCTAAAGTTGTCTACTTGTTGCATAAAGCAGTTACTTCACATCAGAAGCACCTTAATGTTATAAGAAATAGCATAACCTAAGATAGAGTGACACAAAGAAGCTGTCATGTTGGCAAACCAAGAGAAGTCATATCCATTGCACTTGCCATGGGTATGGTTTGTACTGCCAACTCTCACTATACTACAATAAGTGTCCCACATTGCACATTTGATAAGATGGCAACCCTACTCTGTGTTGCCTGTGTGCAATATGTAGACATGTGTAGGCCCTGTGAGTAGCCACTGCCACAATGACCCACATGTATCTAGGCATGAATGCTAAATTGCCACCATCCACATATGTAGGTATTGCCTAAGGCTGTGATGACTGTAAGTAGTATGCTGTTTACCATAAACCAACAGACTGATGTTAACACACTGCAATAGAGTCATACAGCAGGTATGGAATGGTACCAAGGTCCTGGCATCAAGCTGAATGCAGAAAACAGTACCATCATACCATACGGTGAGGACATGACCCCGTTTCCCACATCATTGGCAACCCCATAAACACACAACCTCCAGTGACAGATCTGGGTACTCAGGTTGATAACACTGTTGCATTCAGCCATCAAGTAGTGGCAGTGGTCAGAAAAGCTTTGAACATGGTTCACCACATAGGTAAAGGGATTGCATCCAGATGAAAGGTGGACATTACCACTGTATAGTCCCTAGTCAGTACAATAAATTATCATTATGCCTTAATGTTGCCAACTTTTCACAATTAAAATCCAGGATGCATCTTTTCCTGCTCCTTGTCCTCGTGACCCGTAAACTCCTCTCCTTTCCCTCCCCTCCCCTCCCTCCCTTCCCCTCCTCTCCCCTTCCTTTTCCCCTCCCATGCTTCCCCTGGGGATCCGGGGGCACTGAGCCCCCAGAAAAAATTTTAAACAGATGCGCATAGATGACTTTTAGTGCATTTTGTGCCCCAAAATAACAACACTTGAATGCAAGACTTTTTAGCTCAAAACTGTTATTTTCAAGTAGCCAGCCCACACAGACAGGCTAACTGCTAAATTGCTAATAGTCATTCACGTTGGAAAACAGCAAAAAAACAAAGCAATAACATCGAGGTGTAAGCAAAAGTTATAGTCAATACAATACAAACGTTATTCAATGTCAATTGAACTAATTACTTTGAAGTTGAATGTCTACCTCATGTGAATCCAGAGCAGGCTGACCCTGAGCTGTTAAAGTACTTGAGGAAGAAGCAGACTGCTCAGGCTGAGCAATCTGTTTCCATTTGTACTTTTCACTGCCAGCTGCTACTGAAATCAATTTGTCATCTTTCAAAACAAACTGATAGAAATTACTGCAGCTCATGTTGTAGTTAAGGAAAACTTGCAGTTCTGCTTTGATTCGTGCTAGAGTGGCCCTGTTTTGGTCTGCACGCCACTTTGCATTCATTAAAGAAAACACCCTCTCAGGAAAGGCATTGCTGCCTGGTAATGACAATGTGGCTGATACAATCTTAAACATGTTCATTGGAAAAGCTGCACTATTCATGGGCACCTGCAAAGAATTCCTGCCATTTAGTGCATGCAGCAGCAGTTGAATTAGCTGAATTGGATAAAGCATGCCTTGCTGCACAAAACTCATTATAAAGCACATCTAAATCAATATCCTTTGTTGTCAAGCCCATGACAGTGCTTGCATTTCGAAAGGACTGAAATGCTACTTCTGTATTTAGAGATATTTGATGCATCACACATGCAATGCTTCCATCTGAAAAATTAAACCATTTGTAAAGGTATGCTAAAGACTTTTCTAGAGATGCCAAAAACTATTGTTGCAGACACACTGTATGAGGTTCCATGTCCTCATTCTCAAGTATAGTTTGTGCTTTGTGTCCAAAAAATGTATCAGTTATGCGTGACTCAATTTTAGTTTTCAGCTGCTGCATTACAGGCAAGAGCTCAAGCAATGTAAAATCTTCCGACTCCACATTCTGGACCGACACCCAAAACACATTGCAAATGTTTTGGACAATACATAAGTATGCTTTTTTAATGTTTGTCTCTACTGCTTCACAGTCATGCATCTTATTTTCTATTCCCAGATGCATATGAACTATCTTTGGGCAGTCTTCACCGAGAGATGCAAAGTAGGACACAATGGCAGGCCATGAATCAAGTAATCTGTCAATAGCTGGACCCAGAGACAACCATCTTGTTGTTACATGCCTCAACAATTCGTGATATTCTAAGTTTACAAAGTCAAAAAAAAATTGTAACTGGGCTCTCCTATTAGCAGATACACTGAAATGACTGTAAATGCTGGTAACCATTGTTTCTACATCATAATCACGTTCATCAATTAGTTTTTTCAAGGCATTGTGTATCACATGAGCATTGCAGTTTGTCTTCAGAATATTACTATTTCTTTTCAACACCTCAGTAAGCACAGACTGCTTTGCACCATAGTTCACACTTGCGTTAGCTGAATAAGAAGACATGCATGCAATATTGAGGCAATTATCTGAAAGAACATTAACTAGCATGTCTGCAATAGAGGTAGAATGCTCGTCATTAAGCTCAACAAAGTCTAAAAGCTTTTTACTTAAACCAGTTTCAACAGTACAATATTGAAAGCAGACAGGAAACATTTTTCTGTTCTTGAGATTAGATGCATCAGTTGACACAGAATATCGAATAGAATTGTCACCAGTAATGTCTTTCATAATGGACTCCACTGACTTTGGGCCAAGAACATCAGTCACCAGTGCTTCTGCTTTCATGCGACCACACACTGTCTTTTAGCAGTAGCTGAGTCTTGATAAAACAAGTGGTCCAGTTTAGTGCCACAGTCAGCAGTGTTGTAGGAGATGTGGTGACATACAGTGTGGTAAACATGCACGAGTTCTCAACCGTTGTCTGCTTGTCAGTTACTGTTGTTGACTTCTTCTTGGGAAAAAATGTCAATGGCAGCAGTGTTTGCAGCCAGCTGAGCTTTCCGATGACTTTTTGAACGGCTACGATTTACTGTGTTACCTTTGCCACCATAAGCAACCTAAACCTCCTTCTTACACAATGTGCATCGAGCTGTGAAGACATTGCTGTGAACTTTTTCACACCAGGAAAATTCTGTCTGCCATTCTTGATACTGTGACAACCTCTTTGCTTTCTTTTTAGGTGGAGGAGTATTTGGCAAATCATTACATTCTCCATCAGTTTCTGCGCTACTCACGCTACCTTCAGTTGCATAATAACTTGTATCCATTTCCAGTGAACCCCCAAGTAGATCAGCTAACAATATCAGATTGTGTGACTGCTGTGCAAAAACGTTGCTGCAGACTACATCATCAGTTTTAGTAAGGGTGAAGCATCCATTCGACAAAGGGAAGTTGTGGAAAGTCCAACACTTCACGCAAACTATTCAGTAAGACCCTATAGCCTCAGGCTCTTACTCGCACCGTTCTACTTTCTAGCCAATGTCCTTTCCCAGGGCTGTCTTTCTCCAACTACTGTAAACTTATTTGCGTCATCAATGGGATGCCTGCTCAGCCAGACACAATATGACAGTGTCACCCTGTTATACTGTGTTTAACACAAGTGCACATTTGTGTGCCTGACAGAACATTCAGGTTTTTACAAAGCAGTCTGGTCCAGATCTTATTTTCAGCACACAATCGACTCTGCTTCTGCTATCCCCATTGCAAATCCTGATTCCTTATAGCCATTGATAACACGCCCTTTTAGAGTACATCTGGACTAATGGTACATTTTCCAGTCAGCCTCGTTACAACAATTCACACACACAGTCACCTGATGACCCAATATATCCTAATAAAACATCTAATTTTGGAAGATAATGATGTACACACACACACACACACACACACACACACACACACACACACACACACACACACACACAAGCATAATACTGTAGACACATTTTGAAAAAAACAGTAAAACTGTGCACAAAACCGAATCACCTAGTAGATTAGTCCTGATTTGGAGGCAAAGGATAAACTTCACTCAAGGTAGCTCTGTACCCCTTGCTATAGCAATTACGATGGCAATTTTTTCTAACTTAAAAATCCATGATGCAGACAGTTGGTTAGCAGTAAGAACTTAGCCTTGACAACTTACAATAGTGCCAAATATGTTTGAATACAAATTACAATCCAAAAGAGAACTCACACGACAGGCAGGTGTACGGCTAAAGTAAATAGCTCTTCTGGATTTTATCAGTTTGGTTTATACTCGCTGGGGGCTTGAGTGAATCCATATGTGGTTTTAGATTCTGACCTAATATTGGTGAGGACAATTTGCTGTTCCTTTTACTTTGGAATGGATATTTATTACTGAAAGCAGTTATTTTAACAATATGAATGCAGACTGTGCTTCACGTTATTGTGATACCGGAAGTAGCTATCAGATGTAATGGGAGCCATGATTGTGTACTGCATCATTATCGAGATATAGACTGCGTTTGTGATCATCTGTTTTATGGGGACAGATTCTGTTCGTATTATATTGTCTTTACTATTTCTCAAATATTTTGGGACTGGAGTGTGAACAACTTTTGGGCTAACCATTTCGTGCTACCTGTTTTGGGCCTTCTTATGACTGTTGGATTGTGGAGCATGGATGGGTTTACAAATTTCTATAGAAAAACACATTTTTGTGTCATCATCTGAGATCGTATTTTTTCTTCAATATCAGTGATGGAACTTTATGACTTTAGGATTTGCATGTGAACAATTTGGTGTGGAGTATTTAGTGCCGTCAGTTTTGGGCTTCCTTATGATCATCGCAGATGTGGAGTAGTGACGGGTTTACAAATGCTTATAAGGGAGACATTCTGAAGTATTACCATTTGGGACTGCATTTTCTTGTGAATACCAGATATGGGTCTTCAAAGTGTCTTTCAGTTTTCGGACTTGGTTTTTGGACTTTTTTGACTTTTAGACAAATCAGAAGTTTGTTATAAATTATAGTTTCGCGTTTTTTAGGTTTGATGATAATAGCTCACTGATATTGGAGCGACTTGGTTGATATACACAAACATGTGGTTTTATGTTGGAGGATTCAAATGTGATATTTCCTATACTTGTAATGTTATAGTTTTGTCATCATCTCTTCAAATGCACCTACATGTTCATTAAGTGTTTCACAAATGTTTATATGACTTACTTTAATGAAATGGAGGGAGTAATGACTCACTATGCAGATGGTATGTTAATTTTCCAAAGTTGACTGTGTGTTTATTTTAACACTTGGTGGTGTTGATTATATTTTTATTTTTGTTTGTACATACAGTATTTGTACATACAGACCTTTTTTTTTTGGGGGGGGCAATCTATAGTTTGTTTGTTGTGCACGTGCTCGGATGGTTGATTTGTATTTACTAAGCCCTTGGAGGTTGAATAATGATCAAGCAGCTATCAATGTTTGTCAATGTAAACTGACAACGGGAAGGCATTTATTGTGAAAGTGCTTTTTACACTCAACAGGGGACAGTTGAAGCTTGTTGTATACAGCTATGATGTTTGAGAAATATGGCGCATAAGATTAGCACAGAATTGTGTCTTTTTGAAATTTATGATGACCCACCGAAGCAACGTTTTGGGAATTATTGCAGGTGGTTATTACATTGTAGCTGCTTTCACTATACTTGGTTTTTTAGTGAATAATGGTTATTTTAACAACTATGGCCATGTGTGCACAACTTGTACAGATCATTGGATTAATAAGGACCTTGGATACATTATAAGTGGCATTTATTAAAAACCCATTGGGCTGTATGTCACTGGGACTTATGATATATTTAATTATTGGTAATTTTTAATGTACTGTTTGGCATAGTGGGTGTTTTTCTCCTTCCATATTACAGCAAGAATATCTGTGCATGGACATTGTACTATCTGGTTTATTACAAAAATTATTTTTCATATTATTTTATATAATTACTCAATATAAATGCTTTTGCACAACGAGGTACAGTCTTATAAATAGATAATTTACAGACAAGAGAGTATACAGACAAGAGAGTATAAATGGATTTGATAACTGAAAAGGATGATGTTAAAATCTTTGGAATTAGTGAGGAAGGTAACATTATACGTGATGACATAGTGAAAGATCCAAGAGATGCCTGTAGGGATTGGTTTTTCAAATTAACTAAAAGTATGATCCAACTGAGAAGCAATGATTGGCATTTAAGGCTGTTCAAGGCCTATAAGGCCAAAAATATAACACCAAGAGGACTTAGAATTAAAACTCAACCATTTGTAAATAACCCAGATGAACAACTGAATGAGGAATGGAGGAAAGCCCAACATGCAGCAACTATGGCGTTTGTTGAGATTTTAGCTTCATTTTATGAAAGAATTATAGATACCAATGTTGCAGACGTTAAAACATTATGTGAAAACATTAAACCCTTTGAGGGGCAAATAGTGTACAACACATGTTTATCTAAGCTTTCCAAAGAATTACTTACTTTGCAGCAAACATTAAAGAAGAAGAAAATACACAAATTTCAAAGGGATGTAGCTGATTATGTGGAGGGGAAACCATCTGGTACTAAGAAATATGTGAGGTTTAGGGAGGGGGATTCTGGACAAACTAGATCTAGGAAAAAGAGACCAAGGTCTATATTGAAAAAGTCTAGAACATATTTCAGTAGTACATCAGGGGAAGAATCCGCAGCCACTGAACCTGAACATGTACTTATTCAAGAGTCCCTAGTGCATAAAAAAAACTAAAAATACAAAAATTATGGATCACCCTTTAGGGTCAAGTGACACAGGGGGGTAGAAAGCATAGACATAGGTACAGTCAAGAATTTGGAAACATTACTGGATGTACTTGTACAGAAATAAAAGTTTATCAAAATGTACATAATATCTCCTCTGTGTCACAGACAGAGACACAAATAAAGGTACTTGATAAAGGGTTATATCTTTTGTGCCTGGCTTTTTTGCTAATGAACACAATTTTGTACAGGATGTGCTGTCATTTAGTCATCTTTTAAACTTGAAATTATTTTTTGGGGATCAAAATAATACTAAAGGATCTACTGATTTTTAGTTTTCGAAAATCTACTTTTCAGCCACCTATGGACAAACGTAAATATTTTTCAAGAAAAAGTCATCAGGGACCTACATTTTAAAGAGGAATCATTTATATTGGGAAACAATTTATCTGACTCAGAAACTCAAGCATTAAAAGGTTTGAGGGATAATTCCAATATTATTATCACCACAGCGGATAAGGGGGGGGTGCTGTGGTGGTGATGGATATGGAACAATATGTTTCTGAGGCACAAACACAATTATGCAATAGTAAACATTACATGCCTATGCCCATAGACCCTACCAATAGGTTTAACCATAAATAGATGTTTGGATTTCACTATTGAAGAGGGAATTATATATAAAAACTCTCAGAAACAACTTACAGTAACAGGCCCCCATAAGCAAATTTTGTATTTACTGACAAAATTCATAAGAGTTTAACAAAACCACCTGGAAGACCTATCGTTTCAGGTAAGGGTTTATTAACAGAATCACTTTCTGAATTTTTGACTCGATATTTACAACCTCTGAGTTTAATTAGATCAAGGCTGAAAGACACGACTGAATTCCTACAAATTGTGTCAGACTCCCAACTTGAGCTCAGTTGGTGGATGTGCACCTTTGATGTTAAATCTTTATACTAACATTCCACATTGGGTCGGGCTACAGGCCATAGAATACGGGCTGGCTAAGGGTGAACTTTATCCACCAGGCTTTAATACTTTCATATTATGCATGGTGGAACATGTACTAACCAAGAATGTTTTTTTATTTTAATCAGGATTGTTAATGGCAAGTCCAAAGTACAGCAATGGGGGCATCATTTGCACCAATATATACCGACCTATTTATGGGGTTCCTAGAGGAACAGCTTATTTATGACAGGGCCCACAATATTTATATAGAGGAATTGGACATCTGGCGCAGGCACCTGGATGATTGTTGGCTCATTTGGATCAGGATTATTTACTGGAGTTTATTCAATACCTTTATGATAATATGTGGGGTATTGAATTTACTCTCAATATGCAGTACAATGAAATTCACTACTTGAATGTTCTTGTCACTAGAAATAGTGATAATACACTGGGTACAAATTTTTTAGAAAATACCCACAATATAATACCCTGTTGGAATCCAACAGTTTACACCCAAAACATATTACAAGAAATATCCCCAAGTCTCAATTTTTGAGAATCAAAAGGATATGATCCAACCAGGCAAGTTATGAATATTATCAGCATGACTTAAGAAAAAGATTTAAGGCCAGAGGATACAAATTGGGTCATCATTTCAGCATATAATTGGGTGAAACAATTTAAAAGAAAGGATTTGCTTAGCTATAAAGATAAAACCAATTCAGGTGTTGTCCCCATTAGATTTGTAACCACATTTGGTAGGAACATTAATGTTATAAGAAATGTGGTAAATAGTAATTGGAATATTTTATTAGCTAACCCAGCTTTGACTAATATTCTTGCTCCAGAGTGCCAGTTTTCATATAGGAGAGGCCGTACTTTGGTGAACATGAGTGGTACACAACTAACACTTTCTGGTGATCAATTAAGGGGTTCCTTTCCTTGTGGGCATTGTTCATTTTGTGTATACATGAGGAAATCTAAAGAATTTTCTAGCAGGAATACAGCTAACGTTTTTGAGATTAGATGTTTTGGCAATTGCGGGACTAATTGGGTTATATATCTCGTTAGTTGTTCCTGTTCTGCCTTTTACATTGGGCAGACTTCAAGACCGTTGAGAATCAAGATGTCAGAACATTTTAGTGACATCAGGAACAAACGTCCATCTAGAGTGTTATATAAATATGCATTGTTTCACACTAGTGCAAAGTTTCAGTTTCAAACCATTGATGCTATTAGGGGTGATAACATCAATAAATCTGGATGGCACGATATGCTTAATAAGAAAGAAAAAGTCTGGATTATCAGATTAGGGGGGTTATTTAACCCACGTCTCAATGATCACTTATAAGGTGATTTTATATATATATATATATATATATATATATATATATATATATATATATATATATATATATATATATATATATATAAGGTGTTTAACCAGGCCTATATTTCTTCACCATGTAAATATTAAGATATGACTAATTTTCTGCTTTCAGTATGTTCATATAAATTATTTGTGGTAATACATCTTTAAATGTGTAATTGTTCTTATCTATTTACTTATTAGCCAATTATCATATGGCTATATTAAGCTAGGTGATGGAGTATTATACTATCACTGAAGAAGGCTTTGTGCTGAAACCAGTCTGTTTCAGTCAGAATATATATATATATTTTTTTTTTTTTTTTTTTGGATATATTCACTCTGGTGCTGGCTGCCTTTTTTACTTTGAATACAAATTACAATCATATGAAAACAAGTAACTTTAGTACAGAAGGTGCAGGTGCAGTCAAAAAATAACTCATTGTTAACCAGGTTTGTATATTTAATAAATAACCAGTCGTGTAAATAAATGTATAATAATGAAATAATCACTTGCTGACTGTTTCAGTGCTGTCAGAATGACCATTGCTGCAAGTGAGCTTGCAGATGTTTCTTCTAGGCTGAGCAATTTTTGTCTGCAAAAATAACCAATAAACTGAAAAAAAAGAAACTATGTAAAAATAACGGAGTCAAATGCAAACCAGGTTTCCCGTGAAACACTCTACAATGAAATGTGAGTGCGACATGTTTATTTTTTTCCACACCCATGCTGTTCAAGTTAAAAATAAAGACTAGTGTTTTCTGCTGTGCACATATGTTTAGCAACTTGGGTGAGGACCTGAGGTTAATGTCTGGCACACTTCCATCCTTAGGACATGCAGTACAAACAGAAGAAAACAAATGAACTAGTTTTGACACCAGCAAGTTAAAGGAGACATTTGCTTAATATGCTGTATCTTCAACTCACAAATCCCCTACCTGGCTACCCTTGACCTACTTCTCCAGAAAGCTGTGTTAACCTTATATGCTTTATGTCACACGCAGGCAGATCAATGCGTTTATACATTACTACCTTACCTTTCTGCAAACTGAGTGCTCAGTTTCACTGAGGGTTACAACTAGGAACAGTTACTTTGTACAGGAGCCCCAAGCATCATCACATCACAGAAAATATTCTGCTAAATAAACAGGTTCTGGATCCGGACAGTCATGGTGCAGATGAGCTACTGCATCTCAGATTATTATGGCTGTGCTGGCTGCCTTTAGTCTTGTGCTGGTTCTACATTTTTCTCAAGTAAACAGCGTTTTAAGTGGATAAGATAATGTGTCAATTATAGCACTGTTATTCATTTCATTGGAACAAGTTGGCAATGCTGCTGACAGGTTGTTACGCTGGCAAGTAAGAACACCAGACAGCAGGCCGGGCTCCTCCATGATAGGCTTAGTTGTAATTTTGTAAAGAAACAGTGTGCATGCATGATAAATGGGCCTGTAGGGCTGTCGGCAAATTGCTGTGGGTATTAAGGTCTAAGGATTTGCTGAGATGGTGTGGGCAGGCACGGACAGTTCTTATATTGATACTACTTGACTTACCACACATTACTTAAACAGTGATTATGAGAAAACTTAGTAAGTTATAGTAACTTGTGCTAAGCTGTGCCAAAAACAGGACATATGGCATCCTGGGAAGGTCCTTCCCAGGACACAGATGGGCAAATCCAGGACATCCTGGGAAAAACAGGACAGTTGGCAACTTATCATGCCTTGTCTGGTATGTACCTATGCAAACATCTGCATCAACTGGAAAGGCTGTGTTAACACCCACAGAGGGTATCCATGGCCTTCTACACCTGTTCCATGCAGACAGCCTTGAATCAGTAGTGCCCCACTTGGTATCGGACAGGGTGTCTACAGGTGGGCTGTGGCATGCCTGGATGGTAATGTGCTCAGCCCTTCTACAGCTGCCCCATTTATGTGAGTGCAACTCTTTGCACTTTACCAGCATGGTAGGCCTCAGTCACATATGTGACAGCAATAAAACCTGCTGGAGAGACAGGTTAGTCTCCCAGAAGCTATCCTGTGCCAGGAATGCACTTCTCATATATCTGTGATGAGTGGATGGGAGAACAGAAATCTGTCCCAGGGGTCCAACCTGTGTCCATCAATGACAGGGGCAATAGGTGCTGATCAATGAATCTGTTGGGGATAAAGTAATGGCTAGGCTTGTAAGGGACCCAGGGTCAGTACTCTAGTAAACTTCTATCCACCTATTTACCTGTGATTCCATGGAACTCCCAGATGACATGTATCAAGAGTAGCATGCTATGTCAAGGGATATACATGCAAGTTTATGCTGTCTGCCCCCATTGTCCCTCATACACTGTTCCATGTATATGCATGGAGGTAAACATGCACATATACAGCCATACCTTGTTGAAAACATCTCTGCATTGACACTACACCATCCTGAGCTTCTGTATTGGCAGCGGGTCCCCACGACTTAAACACACAGACATCTGGGACAGAAACAGAATAAGGTCTGTGAGACAACAGTAAATCAGCATTACTAACAGCAATACAACGTCATAGCACAATGGTACATACACTTTCATGTGTACGCATGACAATTGCCAGCAGACAGCTCCTCACAGGGTATAGCACTACTGCACTACAAACTGCCATTAACTGTAATATACTCTCTGCATCAGACACACATTAGCATGGCCCTGCATTGATGGTATGGATGACAGGGATGTGGCACTGTTATCATCCCATGCACAGGGTGTGGTGTGGAGTTGCAAAGGCCTAGTCTTTGCCACACAGTTGACATTGTGTGTGTGTGTGTGTGTGTGTGTGTGTGTGTGTGTGTGTGTGTGTGTGTGTGTGTGTGTGTGTGTGTGTGTGTGTGTGTGTCTGTCTGGTGGGGTGCTGGTCAGCTGGGCCATGGAGAGGAGCTGTGTGTGTCTGGTGGTGACCTGTATGTGACAATGATGTGTGAGTGTATATATGTACACAATCAAGCCATGTGGCAGCCCTACATGAGGGTATGTTGGACAGCTGTAGACTGTCCATGGCAGAATGGACAGTTCATTGTCTCTGGCCATGAACACAGGAACTGGTTCTACCAGCACTAGCACCACCATGCCCAGGGCCAGATGCAGTACTACTTGATGACAGTGACTGGTGTCTGCTGGGCCTGTGTCCCTCATGGGACTGCCCAGGACCATGTGGCCATGGCCTGCGATGTTATGGTGTGGACAGCACCCCCTTTAGTAGTGCTGGTGGTACTGCCACTATGGGTGTGACTGCATTACCACGTGAGCTCTCAGCAGATGTTGTTGCTGACCTATGCCCATATGTCTGATGCCCTACTCCCACTACATTTTCAAGTACAGACATTGCATGGTTAAGAACTGACAATGTCTCACCCCACTGTCTATCCACTACATCAGCGAAATGATGTAAGGCATCAACAATGTAATGGATGGAGTCATGCATGCCAGGCAGTGTAACATCCATGACCCTGAGCATCCGTTTGGTGTACCATCCACAATGTGCCTGTGCCTCCATGACAGACCGAAACATGCATCGGGTGACAAGTGCTGTGACATCTCTGACAGGTGCTGGATAGGCAGTAGTCCTCCTTCAAGCACCCCTGTCAATCTGCCTGTGTGGGACCTCACCAAATCTTGGGCTATGGCTACTGTCTACAGTCACAGATGCCGTAGTCGCCACATTCTCCTGTTCAATGCTACAACCCTCTGACTGTCCAATATCTATGGCTGCTGGGAACTGGGTATGTGTGGGAATACTCAAACACCACCAAAATAAAAAAGTCAAAAAATACCACTAGCGACAACAGCCACAATCACAGAGTAACTCTGGTAGAAAATATATTTATTGCACTTAGCGCTTTGGCTCCCAGGCCTTCACAGAGTAAAAAACATTACTAAAACACAGGTTTAAATACAAAAAAATATAATAATCCATCCCACTGCTAATAAGTTAATCAATTAAATAATTAAATAATTAAATTACATATTTCCAGTTGCATTCTTTGTTTAACCCTATGGGTTCCAAGGTATTAAACTGAAGAATATACATAGTTTCTATAGTAGCTGTTGTCACATGTGTGGGCATACTGATTGTGTGCGGGGACATTGGGGGAGGAAGTGGGATGTCAACCAAGCGGACAGATTCAGCCCCCAACAACCCCACCTGTGCCTCACTATGGCCACCATCATCATCAGAGTCCAATGAGACATTGAGATCAGGTTATGAGGGGTGGACACTCCAATCCACATGGTTATGGTCACCTATGAGGGGAAGACAACGTGACTGCATTAAGTCCTGCACTATAATGTCTGCTGATCCACACACACATGCACACACACACACACACACACACACACACACACACACACACACACACACACACACACACACACACACACACACACACACACACAAGTGAGGTGCCACAAATGCATTATACAGATCACATGTTATGACTGATTCCATGCACAACCACACAAGCAGACCACAACAGACACACAAAAGACAGGCGCTTAACAACATGCAGTGCAGCTACATCCAGTTAATGTGGCTACTACTATACACCTGTGAGATAAATGTCATGTCAGTGTATGTGCTCGACCTTCTCCTAAAACACAGTTCACCCATTTGAACAATAGTAATGCACCCCTTTAGAGCAGACTGCCTACACCTTCACAAAAAATATGTGCTAATATGTTACAGCTCCTGCAAATATGCTACTGTGATTACTGATGTGATGCACTGCAGTGAACCCCTCCACAAGTGAACATGCAGGTATTGCAATATGACTAAGCTTAACAGTTGTGTCCATGGTACACTGGCAGCCCTTAACATGCCTAGGGTATAGATGAACCATAGAAAAACAATGCCACACTCACCAGCTACAGCATGATGGGCCCTAGCCACACCAGAGGTACCTATGAATTTGTGTGGGAGAGCTATTATCAACAGACACAAATGTGGCATTGGTACAGGATAATATCTGCATATATCAACATGTACAGTACAAAGTATGATACTACCACATTGCTGACATTCACAATATGCATGCACATGGTGCATTACAACCCCCTCCCACAAATACAGATTGACCTAACATATGTGTACAGGTATGCAAAGGCTGTCACTATGAATGCTACAGTATTAACATGATGACTACTGGATGCTTACCTGGTTTCTCCTTGGCTGTGGAAGCTGTGCCACCCACCTCCACAACATATGGTGTTATTGACTCTTGTGAGCTGGTGGCTAAACCCAGGTTTACCAGGAACTCCTCTGTGGCCAAGAGTGGCTGTTGTGTAGCAGGCCCTCCACTGGTGCCAGCACAGTCCCTGGCCACAACGTGTAGACACACAGTCTCGACAAAGAACCAATGTTCACCAACAAATTTCAAGAGGATGAGAAAGCGCCGGGCCGAAGTAGAGGTGCTGTATCCAAACCAATGGTGTAATCACAAGTAAATGAGTATGATAATACGAGGCCAATAAACGCTCCTGTAGAACCACCAAATATATTTTATTAACACAAAAAACAAAAAACAGTGCGTTGACCTAGGTTTCTCTGCCTCTCCAGGACTCAGAGACTATACACACAAAAACAACTTAAATAATCCACCAATTAATAAACATAATTGTGTAATGAGGTTAATGAGTATATAATTAAAATCAAAATTAAAACCGAGATTTAAAGAGACATAGACAATGTTGTTTATCCTCAAAACAATAAATTAAAAACATTTAATATATGCAAGACATTGTATCCTAAGGTGTAGTGCATCATCTGATTATGGGTGAATCGATTTTATACATAAATATAAAATGAATTAAATATTTATGTAAATAAATGAATGAATGAATAAATAAATAAGTAACTAAATAAATAAATAAAACCCCCATGTGTAATGTGAACATATGTCAATGCATTTAGTGTAGTAATTTAATAATTTGATAATTGACAAATGTCTGACTAATGCCCAATAAATCAATCTGTATGTAACAATAAATCTAAAAACAAAATATAAAATATAAGTAATATATAATATATTTAATGCTTTCACTATATTTAAATGTGGAAGGTGTTCGGTATGCAAATATGTGATTAATACTGACAAAATGGTGACAGTAAACAGACACATGGTAAGGATACACCAACATATTAATTGTTTTACACGCAATGTTGTTTACATTGCAGTATGTCAACAATGTGAAGGTTTTTATGTTGGGAAAACTAGTAGGCAGTTGAGGCACAGGATTAAAGAACACATATTATCAATCAAAAAAATGACAAACCAACCAACAGCTAGACATACATCATTCACATACATTCACAAAAAACCAGTTTAAGTTTTATTTTATTTATATATATTATAAGGTAAAATTATAAAATTATACAATACAAACACAACAAAATAGAAATAAGAATATATATTTTATTGAAGTACCATTTTGACCATGCTATGAATTTATTAATTATTTTATGGTTACACAATATAAAGGCAGATAATATTAATTACTCAATATACATATATTTAAATTTTAATTTTTTAATTTTTTTTTTATTAAAATTAAAAATAAAATATATTAATAAGATATATTATATTTTTATTTTATTTTATTTTTTACATTTAAAATGTTTTTTATGTTTATGATATATACACATTGTTTATTATTATATTTTTTTATTTTATTATTACACTTTGAACATATATTTATTACTTGACATTTACACATTTAGGCTTTTATTTATTTATTTATATTATTATTTTATTTGTTTATAGTGATAGCATTTTAATATATTTTATATTTTATATTTATTATATTTTATATTATATATTTTTACACCTTAATTTTTTATGATTTTTAGGATATTTTGTGGGCATTAGTTAGATTATTATTCAATTATCAAATTAAATTATTGATGTTTCAAATACACATACATTACTCTTTGGTTTATTTTTTTATTTAGACCATATTTTATTTAGGTTTTATTTATTTTATTTATATTTAATTTTATTATTTTTATATTTTATTTGTGTTATACATAATTATAAAATCAGATGTAGAGACGGATCTAAACATATGCCTCATTTATTTAATTTGTTGTTTTTGGTACAAAATTACAGGATAAACAACATTGTCTAAATCTCTTTAATTTTTTGTTTAATTCATTTTCTTATATACACTCTTACACCATTATTTTGGTTTTTTATTTAATTATTGGATTATTTTACAGTTTTGGCAGTGTGCTACATTATTTTGAAGAAGTCGTGAGGCTGTTTTTTTTTTGTTTTTGCGTGGACTGTTTGTTTTTGGTTAATAACAGATATTTTTTGGTTTTAAAATATATTTATTGTCATTGCAGGTTATCATACTATTATTTTGTTGTGATTACTGGCGTTTTGTATTGGCCGTTATCCTCATGGCCCGGCAATTTGACAGTCCCTGGCCATAGCTGCGGCCCTTTGCATTGCATGATGTATCAGATCTGTGGCCCGGTGTTGGACCTGCTCATAGCTGCTGTCATACAGGGCCACATGATTAACCAATGCCATGAGGTCTGCCCTGGGCAGTGCAGCCTGTTCTTCCTGGTTATGGTGACTCCTTGACAACAGCACCTGGTGATGGAGTCTCAGGGCATCAATTATGGTGCCAGTCTCGGCTTCTGAGAAAGGTGGATTCCTCTGGCAGTAGATCCCACCTGAAAGACATGAAGAGGGGAACATATCACAGGACCATATACATTGCTCACCATTATGTACACACCCTGTACGTCCACATTTGCCATCAATACCCATCGCTAACTCACACATCATACCCTGCCTTCTAGCATCACATTATGCATGTGGCTATCATAGTGGCAATACATCATGCATTGCCCTCCTGATCCTCATGTTTCTTGCTACTTGCTGCATGTCCTATAAGGTGTTCAAATACATTGTCCTGGTTCACCTATTACTGCTTGTTCATAGCCTGTCTACATTGTATGCAGTGGTGACAGCCTCCACTGTTGTATTAAACATCTGGGCTGTAGGACCACCCTTTAGATCTCCTAGGCTTCCTCTCTCAGATTCTGCACTATATGGCTGGACAATGTCCTACAGTTTCCCCTGCCAATCCTGTTGATGTGGGCATCCTGGCACATTGTAGCATCTGCCTCAATAACACGGATGGACAGCCATTTACAAAGACCAGCAAGGAACACACTGTGTGAGAGATTCAAGGACATTGGGAACCTACAGTCCATGCTCTCTCCCTGTCAAGCACCCATATCTCGAATAGGTTGTGAACACAATCAGTACACCTCACACACCACCCACATCTACAAAACACACACACACATAGAGGTCCCCAACATGCACATCCACAAACAAAGGAGACCTGCGAGGAAAGCCACTCATGAACACCACAGCCCTACATAGTACATACCATACATGGCCACACACCAGTGTCCCACAGTCATGCAGGCATCACCACATGTCAAACATGTTACACATAGGAGACTCCATTGTGAGACACACTGATATATCTCTCACCTGGTGGTATATGTGGATGGCCAGTTACTTGTGTGTCAGGTGACAGAATCCACCATATTGCATACGCACTGCTGTCTCTCACCAACAGGTACTGTCATGAGTCTGTTGCAGTCCATGTTGGCGTGCCTGACCTAGGATGTACATCTCTGGACTATATGCAGTGAGACATGAGGGAGCACACGGATTGTGTGTCCCAGGCACATATGTCCCTAGTGTTATGCACCATTCTGCTGTCACCCAGATTGATGACGCAATGCATTCAAGAAATGATTGACCTTAACATGCTGCCTTTTATCCTGTGATATCCCAGGGGGGTTCCAGTACCTGTGAGCCTAAGATGATATGGTCAATAGACCACGATACTTCGACAGAGATGTCCTCCATCTGTGTCAACTGGCCTTCAGGCATCTGGCAATGGTTCTTGCCATCCACATATTGCCTTTATTAGGAAAACTGGTGAGGTTATCACTACCAACGTAGAACTATCAGTGCCGCACACATTGAAGGCCAAGCTGCTAAATGCTAGGAGTCTACACATGAAGTCTGCCCTGAATGCAAGCATTCTTAACCCTGGGAAATGCTGACATCTGTGCAGTCACAGACACATGGTTCAAAGCTGCAGAGAGCACCCCAGCCTTACCTGGTCAACCATCCTATCATACAGTCAGACCCCAAAATGTGGGCGGTAATGCCATGGGACATGTGATGTCAGAATAAATGAGACACATGCACACCTCCACACTGTATAGGCAGTAAGATGCACAGGGGACACTGTAGGGGTAGTTCATCATCACCCGGGCAGCACAGTGGTGCAGTGGTTAACATTGTCACCTCACAGCAAGAGGTTCTCTGGTTCGATTCTCGGCTGGGGTGCCTTCTGTGTGGAGTTTGCATGTTCTCCCTGTGTTCGCGTGGGTTTCCTCCGGGTACTCCAGTTTCCTCCCACATTCCAAAGACATGCATCTGGAGCATTTCTCCCCGGGCCTCCGCTGAAAACAGGCTCTGTGGAACCTAGTCGGACATTCCCGGTCAACAAATAATAAATAAATAAATAAATAAATAAAAATAAAAAAAAAATCATTGCCATCACAGCTATTCAAATCATAGCTGTCTACCTGCCACCACATGTGACCAGGAAGCCCATTCTGCCTATATGGACCTCATCAGCTGTATTATGATTTGGGTCTGTACTCTGATCCTGGGTCACTTGAATGACCCAGACATACATTGGGAGATGTAACCATGCCAGCTGTCAAATAGCTAAAGAGACATCAACAGTGGAGGTACAAACACCTTGCTGCAGCTAGAGGTTACCCCCACATGAGGTAAAGGTGTGTTGCAGTTGATATTACACAACTCAGGTTACCACTGCAGCATCCCTACAGTGTCATCCTCCATGGCAAAGGAACCATCGTGTGTTCACATTTGCAGTCAGCATCTCCCACAATACCCATCTAGTAAGGGTCAGACATACACACACCTACAACGTGGAATACAGCCTCCTGGAGGGTGATATACACAGCTTCACAGCCTTCAACCCCTCTGTAGGGACTGGCATCAATATCCACACACACACACAAGCGCTATATGTACATGTTTATAGATGCATGTAGTCAGGTATACCTGACAGGACTACATCATTCTCTGCAAGGATATGTACACCTGTGTGGTGGACATCTGAAATACATAAGTGTCTGTAACAGGGATGACATACCACTGTCCGAGACAAAGTAGGAGCAGGTACCCATTTTGGAGCAATGTCTCCTTAGTGTGAGCCAGTGAATGGGATCACTACTGGAAACCTGCACAGCAAACCCAGAGCCCACATTGTCGACGTCCACTACAGGAAATCATCTCCCATTCTGCACATGTCTGCAACATCACAAGTAGCAGTTGCATCTGCTCACTTGTGGTGGTGAAGGACACTAGCTGTACCAGTGCTGTAGGTATAGCATACTTGATGCCTGACAGAGTCAGTGTAGGCTTCATCCCTTGTCCATGCCAAAAGTACATCAGGATGTCCACAGTACCTGCCCCCTTTTGATATATGTAGGGAACAGGTCACCACAGCCATGTGAATATCATGATATATATCTGCCATGGGAGCCTATCACATCACAGGATGCATCCTACATGACCCCAGCATAATCTTACAACACCATAAGGCACTGTATTCAAAGGAGACCTGACTACCGACTTTGTCCCAGCCATGTGAACAATGACCACTGTCACCCCTTTACAATAAGGTGTGTCATCCACCGATTTGTCACATTATACACTCATCAGCCTAACTAAGCTGTTCTGCAAGGCCATAGCACAGTTTATAGTGAACCTCATTAGCAAGGACATTGTTGACCTCCACACACTCTAGCATGCACAGTTAGGCTTTGTGAAGGGATCATGTCTATTACACTCCATTGTCCTTTTTTCACAGTCACCAAAGCCATGGATGGGTGGTGACAGTGCACACTGCCTACCTTGATGTGGACAAAGTCTTTGACAGTATAACCCATTTGGCCATAATAGATATACACTCCCAAGTATGCATCACACCATGTGTTGCCATAGGGGTAGCACACTAGCCCACTGACACAACCCAACTAATCCACATAGGGGAATCCACCTCAAGCAAATGAGCTATAACTAGCGGCATAACCTGTTGCTCTGTGTTTGGCCCTCTGTTATGTGTGATGTACACTTCTGAGGTGCAGACCACAGTCATTGGCTTACGACTGATCATATCTGCAGATGACTGCATGCTGTGTGCTGTCACCAATTTCCTGAGTGATGTAGACATCTGCCTAGGGGGTCTCACATAGAAACATGACCTGTGCCAGAAACATGGCCTTAGGCCACATACAAGGAAATGCAGTGTCAACCCCTTTGGGGAGAGTGATGTCCTCACATATTATTACAGTACTAACAATATCCTTTTTAAGCATGCAATCAGTCATGAGTGATCTGTGCACACAGGTTGATGGCAACATGATATTTCACCACCATATTACTTCCATTGTATGATAAAACTTCTACATGGCCCACCTCATACTTAAGGGTATGTCATCTAGGGACATGGGGTCCTAACATCCCTATATTCCCCCCAATAAGGCCCAGATGTGCAAAAGGTAGATTGGACACTCTAAATTGGCCCTAGGCATGAGTGCATGCATGTGCCTTCTGTGGTAGGTTGGGCACTGGGCTGGCAACTCAACACCGTAAAATTCTACTGTCAATCATGAGCAGACAGGTGATCAACTGTGGTGACTCCTGACTGGGAAAAAACAAAAGAAGAAGATTGTGTAAAATGCCCCACTCGTCATTCACTTCACACAGCACGTGCAGCAGCTGGTGACATCACAGAGGTTCCTGACCAAAGCATACCAGGGCCTCAAACATCTACCATACACAGATAGGCTATAAGCCCAACCCTCTACCCAGTTTCTTACATACTACTCAGAGGTGACCTTTGTGTGACATGCAAAGAAATCACAGACAAAGCATTATTGGGACTGCTGCACAAGTGTGACTCAAGCTCTACTCTATTAACACACACATGCCCTCAACCTGGTGTGTGAAGATCAACTGGGCTTGTTGGTGGCTCAGATGTGTATCCCACACACTTGCCCTGCTGTGGAATGGTCACTATCTCCACATCTAGAAGGGCAGCTATCTACACCTTTGCAGGTGGACCCTGGATAACTGGATGATTAACTACACATGCACCCATGGGATACCACCTGTGTCCCTGTTGAACTGGGGCATCAAGTGCTGCCTTGCATACACATGGGCTAATGTCTGGCCTAGGCATATGGGGCTTAGGGCCCATAGCCTAGTAATCTCATATGGTCCTAGGTATACCAGTTATGGCCTGTGTGCTGCGACAGACTGTGTTGTTACGTGTCCACACATATCACTGCCATCGACTATGGTGTGTCCCCTATGGGCAATGTTACAGTACCATTTCATACAGCCAACATCAGACAAATAGTGAGTGGTACTACAAGTGCATGTGGACATTCCAGCAACATCTGTGCTACACAATTACTGAGAGCAGTGCATATGTGGTGTAAGGTTTCCTCCTCATAGGTGTCCAACATCTGCAGTACCCAGATGTTTGTGGAAAATCTACATGTGTCTGATATATGTAGATCCCCTTTCAGTCAAATGTGGATGCCTGGAAACCAGTTGGACAATAATTAATGGTTGTCCCCAGAATGTGGGGCATGTGTCTGTGATATGCCAGCCCTCTCGAAACACAGTAATGGCACATTAATATCGGTTACTGTATCCATTCCCTTACATTTGTATGCTCAATATGTACAAACTGTTGCTGAGGCATAGCCTGTGTCCCCTTCACCTGGAAAACCTTTGAACTAACCCTGTATGAAATTCACAAATTGAGAGGGACTCACTGCCAGTGCATGATGAGGTATGCTAGTTGTATCCACCAGTAGTTACTGTGACTATTGCACAAGAGACAATCCAGTAGCATTTGTACATGAACTGACCATTGCTGGGGGGGGGACTCAGAGGCCAGAGCTGTGATCTATGTCACTGCAAACAGAGCCAAAAGGCAAGACCGTAGACGAACAGCAACATGTCATTCCAACATATGTTGTTGAGACCTACTGTTGAAATTTGTATTTCCCAGGACTGCATCCCCACATCTGCATTCCATTACATGGTTAATTCTATGATATACCTGGTATAGTGCTGTACTCCATTATGAGCAGAAATGCAGTGGTAGTTTTCCTTTGGAAATCACAGTCTGTCTTCATGAAGAAAGTCACAGACCTCTTTACCATAGGCAGCAACTTGCCTTTTGTAGATAATGCTCATGAACAGGTGATTGCCTGTGCACCGATCTGTGACTCACACTTGCTAATAGCATCCAGCACAGCTGGGTTACATTTTTATTAGCCAATGGCAAGGCAACACAGTGATATAATTAAGGCCTTCATGTAGGCCTTGGTCCTTTTTATGGCCTGTGAGGAGGATCGAAGTGTGGGACCTACAGCATTACAGAGGGTAAGTAGAACTACTGTTCACTGTTTGGATTGATGTGGTATGTCCACAGTTTTGCATGCTATGTTTGCCCATTGTTAACATACCTTCTGATTCTGTGGAAGTATACTGTTTAACAATGTGCAATGTGTGCTGGGGTCAGGAAGGAGAAAGGCAGATGTGAGTGTCATATATTATTTTTATCTGAATGTACATGCTGCTGCAGTTGATGTTGGTCTATCAACTGTGTATGTTTGTAGGGTGAGACTGTGAAATGTCCCTGTCACCTGAACATTTCTCCCCACCCAACCATTTATGTATGGGTGTTTTGAGGATGCCCTGTTCTAGGTGTTTGGCAGGTATGGTAGGTCTGTAGCAGGTAGATGAACATACTGATCCACATGTAGCAGGCTGCAATTGCTGCATTCTGGAGTCATACTGGGGATTGTAAAGACATTGGGGGACAGCAAGCTCTATATGTCAGTGAGGGAGCAGTGTCAGTTCTTGTGTCACAGCATGGCCAGAGTGAGGGTACCCATAACAGTCCAGGTGACGCATGTGCCTCTGGTACATATAAGTAATAGTGCCATCCAGAGAGTGGTAGGCAGCATTTAGGACATGTATTCATACTTGTGACATGTGTCCCACACTCCACGCCTTTGACATGCAACTGTGGGTGGCAGTGACTGCAGTAGCAGCAACCAGTTCTGATGGAGATTGCAGGGCTCAGTTATTTCTATGTTATATTGAAAAGCATGCAGTTGTGCAACAGAGTGGAGTGTGGGCTAGGACTGTGGGTGTCCAGATGTCAGGCATGCTAGGAATGTAACAGATATAGCTACTGAGTCATTATTATGGGAGGTGTAGTTGCAAAACATATGTGCATGCCATACAATGTGTTACACAGGATTGGCATGAACATGTGTATTTGAATGGGTATGATGTGCGACACTGACCTGTCTAGCATGCTTTTGTAACCTCAATCTGCAGTGACTCACCAGTACTTCAGCACATAGGATAGGTTTTATGACAACCATGTCATAAGTAGGTGGCCCAACTGTGGAGATTCTGCCACAGTCTGTGCAGTTGTCAGCTCTACCTGATATCATAGGCCTGCCATACGTCTATCAACATATATCTGGCTGTGTACTGGTTTTGTGTCTGTATCACAGAGCCATGTATGCTGTCATTTATCCCATTACATGTAGAAATAATGTGTCACTGGCAAGCAGGATATGTTTCTAAACACACCACTTATTTCTCAGACATGAGTTGGCCTAATGGGTTAATGCACTATGCTATAGTTGCCGTGGTTCTGGGTTCAATACTTACAGGGGTGTAAATTTTTGCTGATTTGACATCACTGTAATGCATAATATATTTATGGGAACACCAGTTAATCTCAGAATGCAGTTGGCCTAATGGGCTAATGTATTATGCTGTACTTCAGAAGGTCCTTTTTTTAATTGATGTGCTTAACAGTGTCAAAATCAGATACAGTGATAAAGCAGTTTTAAGCATGTTTGCGTGGGTTTGCGTGACGCAGCACTTAGTCCCGCTTATACCCGCACTAGTTCCAAAAAAGAAAAGAAAAAAGAGATGATAGGAATGTGGAGAAATGGGGGGCAAGCAGGTGGATACACATGAAATGCAGGTAGGGATGTACAGGATGGGTGTAGGAAAGGACCATAGCTCTCCATTTCTTCTACAGCAACTGCTTTGCATGTTGTGGACAATTTGGAGCCTCGCATCCCACTGGGAGGGGTGTGGGTGACATAACTTTGTTGATTAATTGCTGGAATGATTGACTGATGGCAGTGTATGTGGTGGTCAAAATAGAGAGCTATGTATAGGGCGATATTTGTTTTGTGGGACAGATGCCTTTTAAGTAGAGTGTGTAATGTTGGGGAAGGGTTGTAGGTACATTTGGGAGGCAAGTTGGGTAGGAGAGGTTGCACTTGCAGACAGACAATACAGTGGACAGGGGTGGTGTATGACACAAGGGGGGTAAACACCTTGGACAGGGAGGGTGTTTGGGAATTGGAGGATTAACTGCCCACAGATGGAAACAGTGGGATTGATCTCCCCACCTATGGGCAGTCACCACTGTCCCTTCACAGCCTCAAAGGTGGCTGTGCTGGGGGCTGGGTGCCGGGAGCAGCCTGCCTCTCCAGGTGCACCAGTCTGCCCTCAATCTGGCGTAGGCAGTCATCCAAATTGCACTGGATAACCCTACACATCAACAATGGGAACTGATTTTGGGTAATGACATCCTCCCCTTACCTGTGCCATGTGGGGGATGGGCCCCATCCCCTGAGGTGGTTCCATCTGAGGGTAGTGCAGGACCAATGGAGGAGGCAGCTCCAGGGTGGGTCCATGATGTGCTGGGACCCAGTGCAACAGCTAGATGAGGTGAGATAGGCAGATCTGCCGGAACTGGTCTACCCATGTGTCCTATGGTGTTGAGGTTTGTCAAAGTGTATTGGTTAGTCATGAACAGAACATTTCAGTGTTAGTTATAACAGCATGCATGGGTGTTTCAATTAACCCAGAACAATAGAATTGCATAGTATACAGAACACAGGCATAAATAGAATGACAGTCATTATTGTAACAGCATGCCAGTAACAGTTATGGCAACAGGCCAACAACATTGGTATTTCAACAAGGTATGTTAGTATGTAACCATTATAATATATAACCAATAATACAACACAAGGCCCAACATTAGATTTTGAGAATATATTTGAAAATGGAGCCATACCCATAGTATAAGAATAATAATTTGTGATGCAGATAAAGGGTGGGTGGGAGAGAAAGACATTCCATTACCAACTGTATAGGCTATATTTTTTGCAACAGTACTGCTCAATACTCTACAGGTGTGCCCTTGCTTTATGTCTAGAAGTTCCCTAGATTTTCTGTAGCATGTACATACTTCTCAGTCTATCCAAATGGGATGATATTAGCCAAGCCGTAACACCTACAGGTACATAACTACAGGGGACTATTACATGTCAGGGGAACATATTTGATTACCAAGGTGTACTGTGCACTAATGTTGTGTGTGTGCTACTGGGATACTTCAACTGGATTTATATGTGCGTGTAAGGTTTTTGCAGCACTGATCACTATCTGTGACAGTGTGACACTTGAGAGACATGTATCATGCACAGTACAGATAGTTTCCACTTATCCTGCTGTCATTGGCAGGCATGGGGGGCAGGCATGGGGGGGTTAGATTATCAGCAGACATTCACAGATGCACCAGCTATACAGCCATACCAACAATAGACCATTTAATTTGTCTTATTAACTTAGAATAGTAGTGTACTTCATGTCATTTTATTTAATGGAATGTTATCACCTTGCTGAGCAATGCTGTTTACACACTACTACATCTGGACACAGACATTACTATACCCTTCATAGAGCTACAACCAACAGTACCTGTAAGTCATGTGGGGAGAAAATCTGTTAACGCATAATTGTTTCTATAAATAGTCAGTACTACTTGTCTGTTGCTATAAATATATCTTAGTATCTGTCCCTGGATTCAAATCCCAGTCTGTGTGTGGCAAAATGAACAACATATATATTGCTTATCACACTGAGCTACTGGGCCACTGCTATGTGCTGACTGAGTGATATGTACGTAAACCTCACCTGGTGACAACGTGTAACCTGGTAATATAGCGTGTCACACAAGACTGCAGTGACAGTTGAAATTACGTGCATGAGATTCATGCATGACAGAGAAAGTAGGTGAACGGTGTATTAATACTTGGAATGCAGGTGTACACAATTAATCCCTCATGGATGGGAATATGTGTGATCTGTACAGACTATATTGGGGTGCTGCATTGCCAGCCTGACCCATATACATTTGCAGATGGCATAGTTTCAGTCTACAGTTATTACAGTTTCATACTTGCCTGCATCAGCGTACCTATATTCAGGGCTACATAGCTGAAATGCAAAGGTCAACACAAGACAATCCTGGGAGAAACAAACTAATACCTTAGACAGTACTAGTCTAGGTACAGATCTTAGTGCAGAACAAGTATCATATTGCATTTTATCTTGTAGTACAGCTCCACATCTACACTTTAGCATGACAGTTATTTATTGGCCAACCTTCATTCCCTTCATGGTGTTATAACCATGTTTACTTCGAAAAAACGGTAATATTTGATTTCTTGAACAGCAGCCCAGAATACACACAAAATTGGCAAAAGACTGATTTATTGAGGCTGAGATGGCACAGTGATTGGTATACAGCTGACAATATTTATTGTTCTGAACTTTACATAATGCAGGCATTGGAGCACATTTGTTATCACACAATCTATGCAGTACTACCTTTGTTTCTTCACAAGTCTGACTAAAGATATACTGTATTTCCTGTAGATTAGGAATGCAGTTAATTGATTCCCTTCACATTTTTAATGCTGGTGTACTTTATTATCAGAACATGTATTATTAATACAGTTCACATGTTATTCCCAAACATTATTAATGCTGTATCAACCTTCTCTACATAACAGTAGCATGTTTCATGCTTTCATCTGTATTGAACTGTACCTGGCAATACTCACTTATATCAGTCCAGGTCTGTACACATTCATTGCAGTACACTTACAACAGACTATACCTACTGGCAGTTACTACTGTACTCTTTCTTAATTGGATTACTATATATTGTAAGATATATCTGTACTCACCACACTCTTGATGCATCCTGGCCAGGTGCCCTGCATGGGCCTCTAGGTTGTGATCCCTCTCTTCTGCAGCTGTATGTGTACCTGTCTATCAGATATTCATAATAGAATTTGGTAAATTAATGGTTCCTATACTTACAAACTTCTGGGACATTGCTGTGCCAAGTGTCTTGGATCTATTGGGCCAAGAGCTGCCTCTTCCTTCATGTCAGTTTGTCATAACGATGATGCATCTGCTCACCAGTGTAGGGGATTCCAGTTGCAGTGGTGAGGTCACATGCCAGACCGTCTTTGGCCTTGGACTTGTATTCAGAGCCCTGGTACTGGCTCTGCAGCAGTCTGTTACCATGGGTTTTGACAAGGAGCCCAACCATGCCCCTGGACTCCAAAATGCCCCAGCGCTGCACCCGGAAGCACATTTCCTCTCTGACTCCAGCCAAAGCTCCTGCAGTGATTAAACACCAACAGGTTTTGGCTGTAGTCAAACCTGTTTAGCTTAGGAAAGTAAGTTTTGCCACCATTGGACCATTTTTAAAAATGCTAAGCTCCACTTAGCACCGCGCAAACCCCCTAAGCTTAGATGAGCAGTGCTTAAACTGGCAATGTTTAGTGATGCTTAGCAGTGTGGAAGCTCACTTAGCTGAGCAGAGGACTGCTTAAAGTGGGATTGCTTAGTAGTGCTCAAACTAGCTAAGTGCTGCTGCGTCTTGCTAAGTACTGCTGATACAGGTCCTATTTGACCACTGCTTGACTTGGCTTAGCAGAGCTTAGCTAAGGGCAAACCAGAGTTTTTAAAAAGTAAAAAAAAAATATATTAAAAGCATTTGTTCATAAATGATAAATTATTATGTGTATCTATTTTACTTCATATTCCCTAAACATATGCATTTCACTACATTATCTAGTAGTATAACTTTAATGTATTGGACACTTGTATGCAACTGTGGCTTTTATCCTTGGGTGTTACTGAAAATGGACTTCTGGTCAAGCTGGACTAATCCAGTTAACAAATTTCAATGTATACATAAAAAAAAAAAATATTTACAACATTTCCCTATTGCACATGTGGCTGTCACTCTAACCATTCAGCTACCAAGGATATTGAGATCAGACCTATACTGTTCTATATAGCTCTGTTACATTTAAGCAGTGCTGAGCACTGCAATGTACTGCACAACCCTGCTCAGCTATACTTAAACTTGACTTTTCTATTAAAATTAAAACCATCCAGCTTCTATTTTTAGATGTCTGGCATGTGTTTATTGCTAAGCGCAGCACTGCACTGCACAAACACAAAAAAAAAAAAAAAAAAGAAAAATTTAAATAAAAAAAGGGACAATGAAAAACTGGCTGAGTGACACATTTATTTAACATTTTAGTGCCGTCTGGCTCTTTGTCAGTGCAGGGGGTGTGTTATGGACACTAACATACCCCCTACATATAAATTGCAGAGCTGACTAACACATTTATTTAATATTTTAGTGCCATCCGGCACTTTGAAAGTGCAGGGAGTGTATTACACATCTCTGAGCACTGTGATGCACCCCCTACACTGATTGAGCAACTGTGTACATGGCTCTCCCTCAGTAGTACAGCTTCATTAATATGCAAGGAACACTGTCAAGGGGAAGCTACAGAAATGGCCACAGTACACTCCTTGTAGGGCTTGCACTATTCCTTCATGGAGTTTATTAAATCTGGGGGAATGTCTAAGCAATATGACCTACATGGATTAACTCAAAACCCTATCACTATATTTAGAATACTACAGACTGCTAAGTGACCTGTGTCTGGCATACAAGGCATCCTCTGATCTATGCAATATGACCTACATGGACTCACTCAAAACCCTCTCTCTTTATTAGGAATCCTAGAGACTTCTAAGTGACCTGTGTCTGGCATACAAGGCATCCTCTGATTGAATACTGATGCATTTATTGCACATTAGCAAGACACATGGCATAAGAAATACTTAGTCTATGGATCTAATCCTCTTCTGCAACATCAATAGAATGGTTTGGAGAGAATTTTATCTCACAGAAGATACCACTGCTCTGGAAAAGATTCCCCATCCAAACAAAACAAAGCTCTTTCCTGTCAACTTAGATCTATGGATGGAAAACAGAACATTTATCTCAGTGCTACCCCCTGTACTACTAATAGACAGAGGCAGCACCTAAAGGCTTTATTCCATGGATAGGTACCCTCAAATTTTCTATGGTATGATCTCAGATATTCCCACTTGGGATAATATATAATTATAGACCATGGGATGGGTAAGGCCAGTCTAGTACCAGATGGGATAGGTTCATTCAAGCACTGAAACGGAAATTGGCTAGGCTTAAAATGCTCCACAAGGGCAGCTACCCTAGTACTCACCTATTAAACTATAAACCTATAAAAGAAGAAGATTAGTGAGTATCTGCTGACAGAGATAAAGGAAGTGGTGTAACTGATCTGTAATGTCGTAACAGTGACGTCAGTGTAACTGATCTGTAATGTCTTAACAGTGAGGTCAATCATTTCAGTACTTGAAATGCCCATGACGTGATTGCTGGACTTGACATAACTGGCACAGAAGCTGACCTCAGTGTTGATGAAGCCAATATCCAAGAGGGCCCAAAACTGAGAGACACTGACACTAGGACTACTCCTGGACCTGAAGCTGGCATCGGCACCAAGTTGTCAGAATAATTGAATGGCCCAAATGGAAGTGCTGCTGACATAGATATGAAACTCTTGACTCTGACCTCTCAGGGCCTAGTCTGTCAGGACAATGGCACAGGTCACAGCAGAATCACCCAGCACCAGAAATGGAAAGGAGCTAAAAGGTTAAGGTTGAGACCTGCCTATCATAGAAACAGAGGGGGATGGTATGATATTCATGTGATTGAATCTGTTATAAATGTCCTCATAATGTGTTTCAACTCATGTTGCAGCAATGGGCTCCTGATAAACCCTACCAATGGGGGCAACAAAATGGATGCTGGTCTGGACTCAGTGCTAACTCTTCTCTTCCAAAAAGTAAGAAAACTGCACCCATCTCTAGAGCCAGTGAGGCTTCCTGTCAATGGAAAATGAAATGTGATGAAGCAGAGCAGCAATATATTATAGGACAAAGGGGAGAAGCTCAAACTGTTTGAGAAGAGCTGCTTGCTGTGTTGGTGCCTACTGGGTGACCAGTTCCATTCAGTGAAGTGGATGGACTGGGTAATCTAAGATCACTTTCAGGGACAAAGGAATAGTGGTTTTAGTTCTTATGTTATAAATGAGAAATATTTTTTTTTATGAATTACCGTATTTGTCTCTCTGAAAAAAGTAAAAATGCACGTTTGTATTATGGAGACTATGACTATAGACAAAATGGCTATAGATATGTATTTCAACCTTTGTGTCAGATAGACAAACGGACAACATTCCTTATGCTTTTGATATCTCACCTAAAAAATAAAGATTTAATAGCCACTGAAATCTATTTTAACTTATTTGTTGCCATTAGACACATACATTGCCCACAAGTCATATCAGTGACCATTTAGAAATAATTATGCAACTGCCCTGTAGAGTCACAGAAAGCATGTCCCCCTCACCCCAAACCCACAAAATAATGACCGTCTCTGCACAACTCTGAGGTTTGACCATGAAAAAAATTACAGAAATAATGAACACACTGCTCCCGGCCACTGTCACTCCACAATGATCACAGACTCATACAATACCAGTTTTGTTTTCAGTCTTCTCTTCCTAGCCTATAATTCTACTAACCTCCACAATTATAACATCCAATACAATACCTCCCCTACTCTATCAGTCACCTACCTGACACCTCTAATTAAAGCATACAGTCAAATCAGCCCACATCTTTACTCCTTTACCTACTCTCTTCTCTACCGCCTCAGTCATATAAAACCCACTTACCCATCTGTCCCCACTTTCAGATACCACCTCATAAAAAACAAACTAGCACACATACTAATGCACTCCCTAACTCATTTAATACTACTTGCAGATATCCATCCTAACCCAGGCCCTAGCTGTGACACAAACAAAGCACAAAGACACCTCTCCAACTGTACCCTAAACACCACAAGCTACAGCACTCCTACTACTAACATACAAATGCCCCTACCAGTCGTTTCCAATTCTGACATACTAATCACCAACTTTAATCTCAGAAGCCTAGTAAATAAGATCACAGAATTTATCTTAACCGCCTTCTCTCCTGACATAACCATTTTAACTGAAACTTGGCTAAACCCACACATCAAGGACCCTGCAATTACTCTCCAAAATTATAACATAATAAGGCAAGACCGAGTAAATAAAAGAGATGGTGGTGTAGCTGTAATTCTCAAAGACTCTCTTAAAGTAGAAAAACTAAACATAACCCAACCAAACGTTCTTAACGGTGAATTACTCATTTCACGTCTGCATATTAACTCACACAAAGCCGTGATTATCATGGCAGTTTACCTACCCCCAGGTAAGAACCTTCCCAACATTGAACATTTCTAATGGACCTCCACCACTTTCAGTCAAGAAACTATAATCCTAGGCATTTTAATCTTGACTGGCTTACCTGCTCATCCAACTGCACTACTAACTTTATCTATACAACTATACCCAAATCATAAATTGTCCCACTCGTACTGACAAACACTCTCAAAAAGAATCTCTCCTTGATTGGATATTGACCAACAAACCTTACCAGAACGACCAAGGAGGCTGCCTCCCAATCAGCCTTAGTGATCACTCCCCCACCTATTTACTAAATAAAAAGAATTCATACCCAGTGTATTTCTCCCATCATATACACCTGCTGCAAGAAAAACATTTCCCCTGATACTTTTAACCTACTGCTAAAGCAATGCAATTGGTCACCACTAAGAACCCTCAACCTGGACCTTACAGTTGAATACTTTAATAACAAATTCCTTGAACTCCTAAATAGTCTGGCCCCCGTAAAAAAAAATATGCATCAAATCCAAACAACTACCTTGGCTTTCCCATGACACTAAAATTCTTATCATACAAAAGAGTTAGAGCTAAGGCCCTATACAAATCCACCAAAAACATAAATGATCACACCTTATATCCACAGCTAAGGAACCAAACAAAGAAATGTATAAAAAATGAGAAACAAATACTCCTTCCATACCTCTCAAGTAAGACACCTTCACAATCCTTGCACATTTTGGCAAACTATTAACTACTAACCCCACCCCCTCCACATCCAATACCTCTGAATCCATAGCATCCCATTTCAACTCCCATTAAGTCTATCATCTCCCTCCTAGATAACCACCAAAACCTACCTCTCTCAATCCCCCCTCTACCTCTAACGCCACTAACTCTTCTCCTTCAAACCTCCTACATAAAAAGCTCCTCAGAAAACTTAAACCAAGCAGCCTAGCTGCAGACCAACTCCCCAATTAATTTTTAAATATTGCTGCCCCATCTATTGCCCAACTTATATCTCTTCTTATCAATCACTCTATCTCTGAACAATATGTACCTCACCTCTGGATAATCGCACATATCATCCCCCTCCAGGGAAATCACAAACTATTGTCCCATTGCCATCCTCCCACCCATAGCTAAAATCCTAGAGAAATGTATTCACCAACAACTCCAAAATCACCTCATCAACAACAACCTACTATCCCACTCCCAGCATGGATTTAGGCCAAAGCATAGCACTAACACAGCCTTAATATCATTTACTGACAACATTCATCACCTCATAAACAATAGTCTCCTAGTCTCAGCAATCTTCCTTGACATGTTAAAGGCATTTGACACCATCTCTCACCAGCTTCTCCTAAACATACTTGCCGCCTACCATCTCAGTTCTTTCATACTTAAAAGGTTTAAGAGCGACCTATCTGACCATAAACAGGCCACCAAATGGGAGAAAAATCTCTCTCCTCAGCTAACAGTGTCCACTGGTGTACTCCAAGGATCCATACTCGACCCCCTCCTTATTATCCTATTTACCAATAGTATAAACTCAGTAATTCAACTCACTACAATTGTACAATATGCAGACAATACAGCCCTTATCTGCTCTGCCCCAACCCACCAAGAACTTCAAGATAAGACTCAAAAATCATTTCAGGATATAGAAACCTACCTATCCAACCTCCTGCTCATTCTAAACCCCAATAAGACCAAACTGATGTTTTTTTACCACCAAACCATCCAATAGGTGTAACTATAGATGACAGGCTGAAATTTGATATTTACATTTCCCTGGCAATTAAAAAAGTCCACGCCAAACTTGGATCTCTCTACCATGCAAAACCTTTCCTGACAAACCAAGCCAGACTAGCCACTGCTAGATTCCAACTTCTATCTACCTTACTCTACTGCTCACACATATTTACAAACCTCCACAAAACTGACCTAAAAAACCTATCATCCTGCTATAATAAAATTGCAAAATTTGCCATCAGTCATCCCCATAAATCTCATCACTGCTCTGCTCTCCAACTACTGAATTGGCTTTAGCTTCCCAACCAGTTAATACTAAACCATCTCACCTTTATATACCAAATAATTCACAGCCCCAACCGTTGCCCCTCGCTTTCCTCCCTAGTTTAACCTCAAGTCAATACAAGGTCCCTTAGATCTTCAGACTGATGCTAAAAATAACCCAGTCACACAACTACCATGGTGACTGCCTCTACTCTAATAAAATAGCTAAGGCCTGGAATGCTCTCTCCAAACATATTCAAAACATTCCCAACAACTTTTCCTTTAAAACTAAAGCTAAAGAACATCTCAAATCCAACTGGATATGCTCCTGCTGTTCTATTGGATAATCAGTCCCACTCTCTATTTACTATTCTCTTTCCTCTAAGGAACTTTATCTCTGTCTCCAGCCCATTTTAGAATTTGTAACTATGCAGTAAACAATGTACATTTTAAGTGCGTTACAACTGATGTCACCATGCATGCTTCTCTGTCAATCAATTTCACCCATTGATATTTCATTATCTACAATGCTGTTGACATCATATATATTTATATTTTTTATCACTGGTCTTCTGGAATATACATTTATAAGTTTTGTATTAAGTGTATTATTATGTGTATGTACTTTTATGATTTTTATGATTTTGTATTATCTTTACAATGCTAGTGTGTGTGGAGCTTTTCTCCTCCGGTCTCCACTGAAAACGGGCTCAATGGCCCAGTTGGACACTACCTGGTTAACAAATGTAAAATAAATAAATAAAATAAAATCGCAAACTGTCCCCAACAGCTAGACAGTTCTAGTGATCACTTCCAATGTATGATCACAATAGCTAGCAGAAATAATGACCACAGTAATGTAATTCACTTGCTGATAAATCTCTTCAATGCAACTGCTGTAAAAAAATAAATGAAAGCCTGCTGTGGGAAGTGTATAATGTTACCTTTTCATTGCCCTTATCAGTTTACTTGTCAGAATTAAAACAATGTACCTGCTGCAATCCCGACCATCCTGAGTGAATGTCAGCCTAATCACAGCATTCCCTTGCTTCAACTTATGTATTCAGACTTTCAAAATGCTACTGGCAATGGACTGAGTGCTGCCGCAACTAGGATATCTGTATTTCTTCTCCCACTATTTCCTTCTCATCCTTTCCTTCTCATCCTTTCACAAGTCTCACACTCACTCTCAAATCTTCAGTCCTGTGATGAGCGCAACAGGGTACCTAATCCCTGCTGCTTTTTCTACCACGAAAGTCTGAAGGTCTATTTGTTACAGTACCTGCATCTACCAAGAACTACAAATGCATTATTTGTCTGGTTCTGCACACTACTCCATGTGTGTTTACATTTTGTGGGCTTTGTCCTCCCTAGTGGTTCTCTTATTGGCCGGATAAAATGTGGATGGGATAGACTGAGGGTCCTTGAAAGGACCAGAAAGCCTGCTAATTTTAAACATAAATGGAGTGGGTGGGTAGTACGGATCACATATAGGGAAGAGAACTGCAGTCACAGATCAACTTTGAACAGCAATTTTTTTCAGACTTTATTTTTGAAAAAAAAAATAATAATAATAATGATATGGAAGATTCGATTGCCATCATTGGTGGCCTCCTACTTTGTTTATTCCTAAGGCCGTCTCTGAGTATATTCTGCTTCTTGCTTTCTTTTGCTTTATTATTCCATGCCAGTAAGAATGTTAAACAGCTCTCGTTTTAATTTCTCCAAGTATTTTGAATTTCTAATACCATGATGGGAATGGATCTCATTCTTAAGTCAGAGTACAAAAACATTTAATGAAATTAGTGTTGTTTCAGTCTCTAATGTTAGCTAAGAGCGCTGTTCTTAGCACCTGCAATGTGCCCAGCATTACCCCTTCTGTAATTCATATGGTAGCATATCTAAATATGGCTTTTAATTTGTTTCTATTAGACCTGTTGATCCTACTACTATTAGAACTGTCTGGGTATCCTTCTTCCACATTGTTCTTATTTTTACTCGCAAATCCTGGTATTTTATGACTTTGTGTGTCTGTGTATGTAAGACACTGCAATCATTGGGTGTAACAATTTCAATGATCAATGCTACTTCTATCTTTTTTTATGAACCACTATATCTGGTTTTCTTGCATCTGTTTTTGAACTGTTGGTAATGGGTTATCCCATGTAAAAAAATTCTCACTCTCTATAATGATTTGTGGTTAATTTTTGGGTGTTTCTCTGTTCAAAGCGCTAAAAAGTATTGTCTCCTCGTGGTCTCTGAAGTTCTAATCTTCATTTGTTTTTTTTGTTGTTCTGATATACAGTTCATTTTTGCTGATTTGTGGTTCATGTTTCCACTTCTCAGCTACTTCAAATTTTTTGAGTTTGCACAATCCCCAGTGCAAAAGTCTTGTCACATTATTGTGTCTTCCAGTATACAATCCCTTTGTCATGAGTGTAGCACACCCAGCAACAAGATGTGAGATTATCTCCAGCTCTGTTTTACAGAACCTACATTTGTCTGTTTCTGCTACCTTTTCAATGGACTTTGTAAATCAATGCGTAGTATCCTGGGCCACCATTACTAGTAAAGATGCCTTTTTGACTTTTCCTCATGTTTTAAACTCTCACTGTGTTTGGATCTGATGAGAACAGTAGATATGTATGCAGTCTCATGATTGCAGATCTATACATGTAATCAGTTTCAAGGAAGCCCATACCTCCTTCAGATTGAAGAATATATACTCTTGGTAAACAATTTTATGTATCATTGGATAAGCATGTATAATTAATAGGCCAAAACAAACCTCAGCTACTTACTTTAATGTTAGAGTTAGATAAGAAGGTCCATCCTCAATAATCAGCAGGAATTGAAACTGCAGGCTTTCAGGCAGATCAGCATTTAAAACTTTCAAAAGTTACTTGCCTTAATTCTTCCCATAGAGATCTGACAGAGTCTCATCTCTAGATCAAAGGTGCGGCTTGAAATCAGAGGAAAACAAACCAAAATCTTACACATAATCCTCTAGGCCATGCCTACCATGAGACAGTGGACATGAGGCTGGGTATGTTAATGAAGATGGACCTTCTCTTTTAGATCAATCCTTGCATTAAGTACGTAACTTCTGTATATCTGATGGGGAGGTCCACTCTCATCAACTGGTAGGACAGAGTCCCAAATGATTCTTCTGGGTGATCACCATGAGAACATACCACTGATTACTGGGGCTGCAAAGTAGTACCTAGATCAGGAGGTCACATGCAATGTGTAGTAACTTTTGAAAGTATTTAATGATACCCATAAAGCAGCCTCACAAATGCCATCTAAGAAAGCATTTCTAAACAAATCCAGAGAGGTAGCCACTGCTCTATCCGAGTGTGCAGTAAGGAAAGAAAGAAGCATCTTGTTATATTTTTCATAAAGGAATGAAATATAGTCAGTAAACCATTTTAACAAAGTATGCTTTGTAGCTTTGGAATCCATGTTTTTATTATAGAATAAGTCACAGTTGAGCATCTTTTCTAATGGATTTGGTTCTGTCCACATAAAATCTGAGCGGCTATAGATATTAATTTCTGTTGGTACAGCTAGGGAAGAAAATAGGCAAATTAATGGATTAAATAAGTGTTGTGTCAGTGGCAATCTTTCACATAAAAGAAGGAATAGTTTACAGTAGCCCTCTATCCTTATGGAAGAACAGGTATTTCAGCTGTACGTATAAAACCTGTAGTTCAGAAATGTTTCTACAAGATTTATTGCCAGCTAGAAAGAGTTTTCCAAGCCAGGATCTTTCTAATCCCCTTTAACAACATAATCAAAAGGAGGAAGTGCTAAATTTGCAAAAGTTAAATGAACACTGAGGAAGTGCATGATCCCTGAGATTCTCTCATGAGGTTATAACTGAAAAGTGCTCACAAAAAAAAAGGTTTGCAGACCTTTAGAGAAACCAAAGAAAAATTATTCATGTGTTGATGAAAACTGAATATAGCAGTAAGAAACACCTCTAAGAATTTCAGTCAATGTCAAAAGTCTGAGAAAAGGTAATGTAAAATTGCAAGAACTGGAACAGTAAGTGGGTCCAACCCTTTGGAGGTAGCCAAAATAACCAAACATGTACATTTATTCTTATACATTTTCTAGTATTGTGGCTCTGGGCAGAAATGACAATTTGGGCCATCCTAGGTGGGCATGAAGAGTCTCTAGGAACTGCAGTAACCATACGGTTAGACAAATGGAGTGGAAACCCTTAATGAGAACTGCCAGATGATTAAACCAACAGAGTCTGGTCTTCAAACATACAAACTGCTCCAAAATATGAGGTCATAGTAGCCAGAACCACATTTAAGGCTAGAGGATTCTGGAATTGTGCTGCTTTGCTTACTAAATGAAATGGAAGAACACCATAAGAGAGTCCTGGGGCCTTTTATGCACAAGAGCTTCCCTAGGATATTCGCCAGTGGAGGGATAATGGAATAGAAGTTGCTACATTCACCATTGGTCAGCGATGCAAAGAAGTTACAGCAAGGTATCCCCAGTAAAAGAAGAACATCTATGCTACTGATTGGTTGGAGGACCACTGAGGCATCAGTAACCTGTGATTGAGCCTGTCCTCTAGAGAACTGGCCTTCCAGGTTCCAAGGAATGTGATTGGCTATCAGAAAGCTATTCTTTGACATAGTCAATTCCCACACCCTCAGTATTTCTCAAACATTGGAAAGGATGAGTTCCTCCCTACTTATTTATGCACTATACCACAGCCATGTGTAGAACATCAATAACAACTGTACCTTTGGGTATAGAGTCCTAGAATGCTTACAGAGTGAGGGCAACTGCCCTCATCTCTGTAATACTTATGTGCAGTATGGACTCATTTGTGACCAGAGACACTGGACTACCTAGCCTCAAAAACTTGTGGGAGAGGCAGCAGTACTAGCAACCACTACTGGGGTGAAAATCTGGAATGGGCTGCCCCGATTTGGAGTATGGAGCCGCCACTGTAAATGTAGCTTCCATGTCATGGAAATTTTTATCTGTTGAGACATGGGGTCTGTTAACTAAAACCACTGTAGCTTTTACAGTCCATCTGATAACCTCATATGGAACCCTGTGTAATGGACATTTAAATATTCCGGAGGAAAAAAGACAAACTGACACCTACAACATATGACTACATATGATTTATCTTTAATTAATCGATTACTATTCTATTTACTGCCTGTCTCATTTGTTTAAGCGCTATGTAAGTACTGGCTGCCATTGGGGCCTGGAGCTCTAAGACAAAGAACTGCTAAAACTGATCGAGAGCAAAGGATCTGGGGCACTGCAATATTCAGAGAAATAATCCTGTCTAAAGGGAGATATACTTTGCAGGGTAGCATGTTTAAGGTGCATTAGATCTGGGTCAGTGTCTGCAAGGCTCTGAGACTCTGAAGTTTTCAATGCTATCCTCCAAAAGTTCAAAGGATGCAGTAGAGACTCCTGATCTGCTGTTAGTCTATCTAAAGCTGTGCTGTACCAGCCATCCAGATATTTAAACACCTTTACTCATTGCAACCTTTGGTTCTGTGTAAGTACAGACATGCATTTGATGACAGAAGTGAAGCTAAATGGAAGTGCCCAGAAAACTGATAATCTAGAACAAGAAATCTGGACAAAGCAATAAATAAAAGTGGGACAAAGGCCCAAAAAATAAAGAATTTTTAAATATTGCTCTTACAAACTTAGAAAGTTGATAGAGTAACAGGTTTTGTATTAGCATAAATGTTCTGAGGGTATGAAGTCTGAAATGCAAATGCCTGTCATTATTTTCTGTCTTCAATCTTTAATGATTTGCCATTAATTTGACAGAAAACCACGATTTTATGAAAAATGGACCAAAAGTATGAGGCAAAAATCTGGACAGTCTGTGAAAATCTGTACAGTTGAGAGGTATGGTTAGATAGACATCTTGGAAGTCCAAACTGCACACCCCAACTTGTTTCTGCAGACAAGGAATGAAGGCTTACACCTGTGTTCATACAGAAAGACTGTTTAGCAATAAAGTTGTTTAAGGCAGTGGTCTGATATCCTTTATCTTTTCTTAAACTAAAAAAATCATCTGGAGTAATAACTATATTCCCCATATGTGGATGCTGTTCCAAATCTCTGGAACATTCTCAGTCATGGAACAGGTAACTAAATGAACTGTTCAACACTGAATGCAGCAAACATTAAATACAGCTTATACAATTCATATAACTGTAACAGAAATGTTGTAAATAACAGATATAACATCTTCTAACCTGCAAGATCCATGCAGAACTACAGCAGGAAAACCACATACAAATGTTGATACTTGAAACAAATATTTTTCAGAATAAGTTAGCAATGTAGAGGAGCACAGGGTATTATAATCATTAGAAACAAAGGTCTATGACTTATCAGGGCAACTGACAGAACTTAATGTGCACTACAGCTGTAGTGCTTCGTTACAGAACTTAATGTGCACTACAGCTGTAGTGCTTCGTTACAGAACTTAATGTGCACCACAGCTCTAGTGCTTCCTTAATCGACAGAACCTAATGTGTACCACAGCTATAGTGCTTCCTTAATTGACAGAACCTAATGTGCACAACAGCTGTAGCGCTTCCTTAATCCACCCTGTTCAACCCAACTCCACAAAACTGAAGGGCCTAATTTTGAACTTATATCAAAAGAATTGGACACATCTTCTTACATGGCTATGTAGGCCCTTGATTGGAAGACTGTGTGCTTTTTTTCAATTAGCAGCTATGTACAACTCAGTGATAATCACCATCTGAGACAACCACACACAACTGTGTGAAGGGAGGGACAGAGGTAGGTGGTCCCATGTGAGTAACCAATTTTCATACTTACCAGGACTGTTAACTTTTAGCACAACTGTTATTTGTTCACTTTTCTTAATCCATATGTGCTGCGCCCAGTGACATGACCAAAATGTAGAAATCTGATTGGTTAGGGATCCAGAGCAACATAAACATTAATTTTCCTTCTGATATTGTACCACAAGACCTATTTCAGGGGTCCAATATTCTTCATAGATATGCAACAAATAACAGCAGAAACCACAGTTCAGATCTAAACCAAAAAACTGTCAAAAATAAAAAAATAGTGCCATTCCACACCAGGTTAAATCTACAGAAATTTTTTTATTATGAAAATAAAAATGAAAAACAGATATGGGTTCCCACATCTGCAAATAGTTGATGACGCCTAGTGAAGAGGGACAATGAGTCTCTATTTGGCTTGTATATTGTCCCTAATTGAGTCCAAAAGGAGCACCCATCTTAACTACCACATTTTTATACTTGGCTACTTTCTGCCTAGCCTAGCATTGGACCAATAAGAAGACTTGTTTATAGGAAGCCACACAACACACAGCATCTGGTCCTCCATAGAACCATCCAGGCATCCTTTATATTGCCAGCAATCTTCATTTCCTGTAGTAAAACTGCATCTGTTTTCTGCAAATTTAAAAATTTTAACAGCCTCTCTCTTGAATGTCGAATTCAAAACCATGAATACTGATTATTCCTGCTTTTATAACGTACAAAAAACATACTAACACACAAAAACAGTAACCTAATAAAACATAGTACATAATTTTAGTATAATGCAGTAAAATAGCCAAACAGCGAGTGTTTACCAGTATATAATATTAAGACAGAAAACCACCAAATGTTGCAGAGCACATGCTGTGTCATCAGAATCAGTGAAATGGCCAGAGGTATAACAATAGTGCTACTTTAGACAGCTGACCATTACTATCCTATTCAAACCATGTGACCCAGACAAAGGATACATCATAGAATGCACTGTGCATAAATGTTTCTTCCTGCAGTTCTTCTGTACCTTGGAGGATCTAAGTCCTTAGTTGGTTGAGACAGTCCAAAGAATGCATTGAATGGCTTCTCACACTCTTACAGTTATGATACTAGGGATGGGGTCACTCTTACAGTTATGACTGGGTTGTTTGTGCTGCTTTCTGTTTGGAACAGCCCAGTATCTAGTTGCTTCCCTGTGTCCAAGGAATCTTCATTATCCAATAACATGGTCTTGGTCTGGAAAGGTACTGCAAATAGCTGGTACTGGCCTTTCTTCTGCGGCCAGTTAGATATGCTGGAGATTTCCCCAGCAGAACCCTCTTCTTCACTGGTCACTTTTGTGGTATCCCTTTAGATGTTGCAGAAAACTTTGCTTTCTCTGCTCCCTAGATCTATATGGGCTATGTGAGTCAGCCCAGCAGTCATATACCTCATTGTTAGTTAGAGATGTGTTTAGGATGTCTGCTGCCCTTATTACTTAATGAGGAAAACACATGAATGCATTAAGAGACTCAAATTTCTTCCAGTAATGTTCCATGTAATGAACAGGGAAGCTGACCACAGTAAGGAGTTTTTCAGTATAGTGACTGAAGATATGTGAAGGCTTGCTGGAGTAGTCCTGAAATAACTGTACTTTCTGACCATCCAGTAGAAATTGTTTATCATCCTTGGAAGTTTTCAATAAAAAGTTTGGAAGCTTATTACTCTAAAGATTATCTGCAGTTTAGCTACTTCCCTCTTGGTGATGGTAGAAAGATCTCTGCACTCTTTCAATAAGACTGCTCTGGCTTAGGTTAAGAGCAGAAGGAAGTCTTTCCTGCAGGAATTTCACTACATCTTTATATCCAACTTTCTGCTTTTTCGTAAAAGCCTTAGTTTTTTTTCAGCACTGGCAGTTCCACAGATGCTCTACCTTGTATTGCAGCTGCTGGATTACAGCTTGTTGCTCACAGATCAGTTCCTGGGCCTCCTGCTGCTGAGAAGAAGCAATAAAGGTAGTCAGTTCAAGAAACTGTGTCATGGTGGCTTTGGGTGCCTGTATTAATACTGCAGTGTCTGACAGCACCTGGATAATGAGGGCCAACAAAGTTTGATTCCAGGGTGAACAGTGCTCTTGAAATAACAGTCCATCCTCATGGGCCTGCAAGGGAGACCTTAGCTGGAGGAAGATCTATCCCATTTTAATGGTTTTCCTGATTTGTTAAACTTAGAGCAAGTCATGAATATGGAAGAGGCTACACAAACAAGCCCGAGTACCTGACAGATAGTAATGGGCCCTATGAATTTAAACTGGCAGTGTTTAAATTAATTGCATTTATCCAGATACTGCCATGAGTCATGGTAGCTACATTTCCAAGACTACTGATTGCCATTTTGGGAACTTTACCTTGTCCTCCATGTTCTGTGACCTCTGAGTCGATATATAGAAATTTGTGGAATGAGTCATACCCCAACATGGGGTGCAGGTGGTGTCTTATCTTTGTTGCAAAAACACTTGTTCCATATGTTTGGTTTCATGTTAATGACAGATTTTAAAATTGTAAGATTGCAGACTTGAAGTGTAAGAGTTGGTGCTGTAACAAACACAGTAGAAGCACAATAACCAGATCTCTTCTGGTCAGGATGAATATCTTGGAAGGCTCTTTTAGTGATGAAGTTTAATATCTCTTTTCTTGTTACACTCTCTTTATTGGATGGGATGTCTGGAAATGGGAAAGATTTTAGCATGGGAGTGTGGAAGGGAATGCTTCAGGATATTACTATCTGAATCCACCTGCCCTGTGTGAAGGCCAACTTTCCAAACAGGAGAATGGACAGATGGCCCTCAACTGTTTCTAGAGGAGGGAAGTCAAGCAATCCCTCAGAGAATAGAATGCTGTCCCCCCAAGGGAGGAGCACTGTACCCCTTCTGCAGGTTCCGCCAGCTTTTGTCATTGGGGTGTTAGTTCTTCCTGATAGTCTCCATGGCCACACTGGCTCCTCCCAGATCTCTGATTTTTCTTGTTTTTGTTGGAAGTGCAGATAAATGATGTGGACTCTTTCACATCCAGGATGTGGGGTGTTCAGGAGTCTGAAACTTCATGACATCTTTGAGTTTTACCCTCCTTACCATTTTCTCTTTAAAAAATTTGAATCATATAGAATGGAATTATCAAAGCATGCATTAAGGAAGGACATCAAAGAATCATCACCAACTCAGTGAAGTACAATCAAGCATGACAGTGAAAATCTGTGCTGGTACCTGCTGCCATAGCAACATATAGAGTTATGTGCAAGTAACATGGTGACATTTGTGAAACAGGGCATAGTGGCCATCTGCTACCACTACTTCATCTTGAAGTTTACTTCAGTCAGCTTTTCTAGCAACTGCCATTGTGAGTATAGTAGATGTGGGAGATAGTTTATCAACATCAGTGAGAATATGGATGATGCATAAACATGCTCCCTAAATCTGTCCATCATTCCAGATTCCTTATCAGGGAGATGAACCAAAGGGCTTGGCAAAATAAAATCCTTTCACAGAAATAAAACAGTCGACCTTGGATGCCTTTGCCACACAAGCCCACATTTTTACAGGCCAAAGTATTACTCCAGATGCCTCAAGACTGTGCTCTGACAAAAAGATACTACTATATTATCCATGGAAGAGACCATCCAGGAAAAAAGTTGGGGAGTTTAAAAATCTTCTTGCATGTTTCCTTCTGGAAAAGAAATGGGCTCTGTGGACTATACAACCTCTGTCTCATTATTTTAAAGACTTAAACTTGGTTTGCCTTAATGACAGCTTCAGTATTGATGTTCATTTCTGAATGCCTGTTCTGTACTACCAATCATCCCCTCCCCCAGTTATGCTTCTATTTCTATCCCTTATTTGTAGGACACAGGTGACACAGATACCACATTTCTGGTTGAAACGTTTCTCCGCCGGACAAATGGTACATAAAGTGTGTCTATTCTGAAGGGGAGATTTTTTTGTCCAATCTTAGTACGGTTTTTGAATGCTTCACCATCCACATCAGAATATAAACTGAATACAAGTCAAACTAAAACCAACAACTTCAAGTGCCAGTAACAATCTGTAAGCTCAAGGACCAGCACCAGCTACAGTATAATAATTTGGCAAAGGAGACCCTCAACCAGCAACTAACCACAAAATAAGCATATACTTTAAAGTGTCTTTTAAATAATACAGTTAGGACAAAAATACTAAGTGCAAAGCAAGAAAAAACAAGTTATTACAGTGAGAAACATTGTGATAATGGAATAGCTATGCTTAAGGTAGAGATGAGAAGAAATAAAAGTGCCTAAAAATACAAAAAAAGAGTGATATCATGTGTTTGTAGATTGGAAGACAAACCGCATGATTACTAAATGAAATATGAGGATAGAACTATATTTTTTTCATATAAAATATAAATCTGAAAAGCAAAATTGCCTGGGGCCATTATTTTACTGATGTGAGTAGCAAAAGAGATCTGGTCAGAAGACTAGCAGACCATCATAAGAAAAGGGGGGGGGGGTCTGAGAAAAAATTAAATGCCAAACTGATTAAAGGCTATACTTTCAGTCCTACTGGTTGAGAATGGCAGACCTCCTCTTCCCATATTTTTGACATTTGGAAAAACGTATTTCTGCAAAAAGTGTGTGTTTACAGAAGGGCCTCATATTTCTCTCAACTATTTTTTGGGCACAGATGGATTCTCAGAAGACAGAATTAGTGCATTTGAATTTTCACCAAACTAGCAAAAATCTGTGGAATTATAGTTTAATTCTGATCTTAAAAATATTTAACAGCCCATACTGTTAGAGTTGATGAATATAAAACCAGTCATTTTTTTATAGCTGTTTAAATACTAACTGAACTGCATTTGTGACTTTAATGCTGACAATACATTGAACCAAAAGCTAATGCCTTTGAACTTCCACAGATTCATTAGATGAAAACCAGATATACTTGTGTATAGAATATTAAACTGAAAATTTGTCAGTGCCAAACACAGACTTTCATTTGTAATGCAGTGGAGTGATATGACAATGGTAAATAAGGGAAAATTATCTACCATTACAGTAAGCTGCATGTTACATGATATGACTAAGTCAGTGCCTTAGAAAACACAGCAACCTATGAAGTTAATATAGAAATAATGTCCTGCAAGGTTGACAGTTTAGTGAGATTCTCTGCTTACTGACCAGATTTGTCCTTGGATATGATCATGCTGGGGGGGTGCGGATCTAGCCATCACTATTATTTCTCCAAGACATTATTGTTATTATACAACAGAAACAGAATTATTTTAAGTGTTTTGCAGTCTCTAAATATACATTGTATACATGGTTATATGGTTATATACATTGTATACATGGTTATGCAATGCCTGATGATCAGAAGAACAAGCTAGTTCTGCATTGTCTGTCTGGGAACAGCTCTACAAATCTTATTTTAGTGTAAAAAGGATGCAGACCAGTAATAGCTGTGAACTTTGTGTAACTGTGTATTTCAGAACTGGACAGCTAGGATTCCTGGTTTCATTTCAGAAGAGCCTTATAGTGCTCTTTTTGTAATTTATAGTCATGGGGGCATTCAATAAAGCCTACATGGAGTGATTTTCCATGTAGGCATAGTGGCAGAGAGAGTACATGGAAGTAAGCAGCCATGCAATCCAGTAAACAGAGCAGAGGGGCGTGCACGAGCGTGTGGACATGGAAGGGTCTGTGGCATGCAAATCACCTCATAAGCAGGTGAATTGCATGCAAATGAGGGTGCTGGAGCAATCCAGCAAGCAGATAGGCAGTTCTACAGACCCCGCATTGGTGTCCAAAGTGTACACGGAAAATTTCTCTGTACAAGAAAGTAAAACTTGAACAGGGCTATAAAAGCCCATTTAGAAGGTCAGAAATTGCATAGTAGGCACAGATATATGCAAAACTATGCCCCATGTATCCAAAAATAATGCAAAATAATGTAATATAATTTTTTTAATACCCATATTACGTTTGTGGGGGGCACAGCAGTGCACAGTACTGTTATGCCGAAAAAAAAATATTTAAAAGTTTAAAAATGAAAAATAAGACAAATGTGAGAAAAATGCATGATAGATTCTGCATGAAGTATGTACAGTGGCAGATTTCACTGGTTGCTAAGGGGGTAGACCCTGGAATAGTGTAGTATCCAGGTTGTCTGCACGGATCTATATACAAATGGGCTGGGGGTATTGAATAGCACAAATGAGCTACTGTGTCCGCAGATAAAATCTGTGTAGCCCCAGAACTGTGTTGGTGTCTACAGACGAACTAGCTGATATCAAAAAGGGGTGTGTCACTATATGCTTAAGCGGATTGGAGCTCAGCTGCACCCGTTTGCATAGCACGCCTCTCAGCTAAGCATGGGTGTGTGTCCAGTGCTGCTAAGCTTTGTTTAGCTTCAGGGCACTAGTTTTAGCTGGTCTGTGCATATTTGCATGCCAGGCTATGCCACTGTGCTTAGCATGGAAGGTAGTTTAAAAAAAAAAAAAGAAATAGCTTGTGAAAGCCAATCATGTATAAATTACTGATAACCCCTTTTCCACTTACACTGGGCCATTCAAACCCCTCAATGATGTACCTGGCAGGTGGAATGCATCATAGTTAGCCAATCACACAGGCTGCATCTGCAGCAGACCACTATAAATCATGCATACACCCCACAATTTGATTTCTCCCCCATACTCTCTACCATTGGAGTACAGACCTGAGAATTTTAAATGACAGAATGCTAGGGGCTGCTGCTGCTGCTCTCCTACATCTGTATGTGCTAGAGGCTGAGGTCAGTGCTGATGCTGCTGCTGACAATAGGCCTAGACTGAGGAGGAGAAGAGTGTTCAGGCCCAGGATAACCTTCCAGGAGTCACATGAGCTGGAGATAGTAGACTGCTACAGGGTGGTGAGGGACATGCTACAAGAACTCATTGAGCTCTGCCCCCCTCAACTCAGAGCCAGAGCTAACAGAGCGGAACCCATCCCAGTTAAAATTAAGGTATTTGCATCACTTAGGATACTAGCTACAGGTACTTTTCAGAGACCAAATGGGGACATGATGGGGTATCACAGGCATCAGCATCCAGGTACTCCACCGGTTCTTGGCTGCCATACAAACACATGCCAGTGAGCACATTTATTTACCCCTGCACACCTGTGGAAAGGGCCAGCAGTATGCGTGTCTTCTACCATGTAGCATACTACCCTGAAGTACTGGGTGCCATAGACTGCACTCATGTACACATCAAAGCCTGCCCAGTGAGGAGTTGAGAGTCCACATCAAATGCAAGGGGTTATCACTCCATCAAATGTCAGGTTGTGTGCAATGCCCAGGGCATTATCATGAATGTGTGTGCTGGCAGTCCTGGCAGTTATCATGACTCCCATATCTGGTATGCATCACAGCTGCACCAGATGTTTGCTGGGGGGACATCCCATACGACCATCTACTGGGTGATGGTGGCTACACACTGGAACCATGGATGATGACACCCGTCAGAAATGCAAACACATCTACTCTAGAATGCCATAATGAAGCACATGCACAAAATAGGAACATCATAGAGCATGCATTTGGGCTGCTCAGATCATGGATCTGGAGCCTCGATATATCTGGTGGAGTCCTGCATTACTCTCCAACCACATGTGTACAGATGTTCACAGTATATGCCTTGCTGCACAATATGATCCTGTGGAAACAGTTGCAGCAGGATCAACACAGGGAAGGGACACACACAGCCCCCAACACTGCCAAGGTCCCCACAGCCACACCCAGAGGGGGACTCTGAGGTGGAACTCCCTTAGGCTGTCCCTGTAGGCAGAAGTAGACATGCCCAGTATGCCCTGGCCTTGGCAAAGAGGCAATGCATAGCTCATGCACTGACAACCTAGGGTCTTAGGGACTGATACCTTGCTCCGCTACACATACATAGTAAAAAGGATGCCAGCCACACAGCATAACCTGTACCTCACCATGTATTGGCTGCATACTGCTTGCATCAGACAGAGTCAGCTCTGCAACACAGGTATCTGAACTGCTGCATTCACAAGGTAAGTCATTCTCCTTTACAACAAATGTACGGGGTACTACACTATGGTAGCATATGTATGGACCTCTGCATGTATACAAGGGAATACAACGGGCTACTGAGCTACTTGCAGAGAACTAACAGCTATGTGGGACAACAGGTACTCTGTCCAATACTGACTGCCCCATAATATGCAGTAGGCCACAAGGCAGCAAAACCCACTGCAGTTTGCAAGGGAAATACCAAACAGCAGGGTCATAGGACAGAAACACTATTGCTGGTGTTAGGGCCCCCTACCCCCAACACATCAGTGTTCCCATACAACTGCAGTAAGGGCCCCCTACCCCCAACACATCAGTGTTCCCATACAACTGCAGTAACAGTATGTTTGCATGGATATATCAGACCACCACATAATCCTATGGCTGTCCCAAACAACCTGGCTACATATTATAATTTCCACAATATGCAGTTGTCAAAGTGTTATGTCTGTCTGTTGTTGATAGTGTAAGGAAGTAAACCTCACATTCTGGTGGCTGGTGTGGCTCAGTGGGCTAAAGACAGTAGCATCATTGATGGTGTTCATGGTTCAAAGCCAGCTACATGTGAGGCATTACTATGTAGGAGTCCCACAGACTGTCAATATGCCTCAGTCTGTTACTACAAGACAGATGGACAAAGACAGAGACCATGGAGGGACAGGGGGCCAAACCTACAGACATTATACATGAAATAAGTAACCTAGAAGGTGGCTAGTATAACAGCAGGTTGCAACAGGTCAGAGTAGCAGCAGGATGTAAAGGCCATCACTTAACTGTGTCAGTACTTACAACAATTCAGTGGGTGCCATTTAGTAGCATAGTACCGGAAAACCACTGTATGAGGAACAGAGCAGACATATGGGGCAGAATGCTGGACATCCTACTAAAACATGTACAGTGAGAGATGTGAAGACTGTCACCCCGTGTGTGGTGTGACATCATGTACCCCAGTCACATCATACCTACAACCACTTACAGCAGGAAATATGGACAAAGCCATGAACAGTAGTGGGACAAAGGTCCAAATAGAAGGAGAAGGATTAACTACTGGCCAGACAAATGTAGAAAGTGCAGAGAATAACAGGTCATGCAGTAGCATGGGTGTCCTAATGTGTATGGAGCCACTAACTCAAATGCTTGGCATCATTTTCTAGCATCAGTCTATAAAGATTTGCCAGTGCTGTACTGGAAAATCACAGTGCTATGCAAAACGTACCATACATATGATGCAGTACTCTTTACAGTCTATTACAATCTGTACAGTCGATACGTAGGAGTCATATAATATGATCAGCACACAGCCGGGGAATCTCTTGGTCAAAATATCAGGGAGATGCTGGACTGTTGAATCAGGTACAGCAACCAGTTGGCTGCAGCACACAAAATCCCAGGCTAGAGTATATGTAGGTCTGGCCTGGAGTCACCTTGTAAGTACTGACAGTCACACTGGGTATGCTCCTACACTTTGCTAACACACAGATACACCTAAGTTATATATATATATATATATATATATATATATATATATATATATATATATATATATATATATATATATACAAATCTGCACACCCACACACAGAATGCTGGGGTTATCTGCACCTACACATACAACAGTTGTCTGATGGTAACACACCAAGGCCGCATAATGACATAATTTTATTTATTTATTTTATTTATTTTACATTTGTTGACTGGGCTAGTCTAACTGGATATATGTCCATTTTCAGTAGAGGCCCGGGGAGATAAGCTGCGAGGAAACAAAAACAAAATCACATAAAGAAAAATTAATGTAAACAATGCACATTGCAGGTACAGTACAGAGAATAATCAAAGAGGTCATTAGTTCATCACATAGTGCAAAATATGCAGATACAATTAGTACAATACAAAATGCAGTTGCAATACATCATAAAGAAAAAGACGGCAGCTGAATTATACAATATATTATTAAAAGTAGCCTCATTAATGAGATTCTGAAGATGTAAGCAATAGCATCTAGAATGACAAGGTCAGTTGTTATTAAGAAAAGGAACTTGATTACTGAGATAAGGAGGGTAGGTTGAACCAAGTAAGAAGAGCTAGTTCATCAGTCAGGTTTAGTACAGGGGCACAACCAGTGTGTTGTGAGGAAAAGTTTCAGTTTGGTTTTAAAAAGTCATACAGAGGGAAATAAGGACAGTTCGCTAGGAAGAAGGTTCAAGGCTTTTCCAACAGTATTAGAGAAGAGAGAGTGCCCAGCCCTGTTGTTTGATTTACAAATATTTACAAGACGTTTATGCGATGATCGTAAGGTCTTCAGATTGTTGTAGGGGATAATGAGGGTAGATAGTAAAGGGGTATTAGTAGGTTGGTAAAGGGTTTTATGGGCAATGGTCAGTTGGTGGAATTTAAGCTGATTTTGTAATTCAAGACATCCGAGCTGCTTTAGATTAAAACAGTGGTGGGTTCTGAAAGGGTAACCTGTAGCAAATCTGGCTATGTTATTGTAGGAGTTTTCCATTTTATTAAGGTTGTTTTTAGAGAGATTAGTATATATGGGTGAGGCATAGAGGAGAGCAGAAATTAGATGGGTGTGAGCAATAGTTATTCTAGCTGCAGGAGAGAGGAAGGGTTTGATCCTGTAGAGAGCCTAGTTTTCTATTAACAGATTTTAGAGTATTGTTAATATGGGTGTTGAAGTTAAGGTTGTTATCTATGGGGATACCTAGTAGTTTGGTAGTTGGATCTGGGGATATGAGAGTACCATTATTGGATGTTACTGTGAAGTCTATAGGGGGTGGGACCTTACAAGAAGGAGTAAAAAGGAGGAGTTTAGTTTTTTGGTGGTTCAGAAGGAGACAGTGCTGTGTAAACCATTGTTCAACTGTGTTAAACACCTTTTGGGTAAGGGAGTGAAGTTTAGATATAGATGTGGCTGAACAAATTAAGTGTGGACTCATCTGTGTATTGTATGCATGTAGCTTGGGGGATTGCTAGGTGAAGGTCATTGATAAATATAGAAAACAGGAGAGGTCCTAATATGGACTGGACCCTTGAGGGACACCAATGTTAACGGATAGGTGGGTAGATAGAATGTTGTGACAAAGCACAGCCTGTTGTCTGTTATCTAAATAGGACTGGAACTATTTTATAGTTAGTGCATCTCATGACAGGGATTTGAGGATATATTTATAAGTATCTGGTGATTTACCATATTGAAAGCCTTGGACAGATCTATAAACAGTGCAGAGGAAAGCATATTGAGGTTACAGTTTTTATTAATACCGTCAGTAAAGGAAAGGAGGGCAGTAGTAGTGTTGTGGGAAGGTCTGAATCCATGTTGAGAGTTGGAAAGTAAGTTATTTTGGATTAGGTGCTCTAGCAATTGTCTGTGGATGCATTTTTCCATGATTTTTGCTAAGGGAGAAAGTAGGGCTATGGGATGGTAATTGGAGAGTTCAGTAGAGTTTTCACCCTTATGAAGGGGGATAATATGGGAGACTTTCCATATTCTAGGGATGTGTCCTTCACTGATGGTTCTATTGATGAGGATGGAAATAGGATAGGCAATGGATTTGGCTGCCTTTTGCAGAGTGCATGGTTTCAGTTTTTGGATAAGGGTAAGAATATATGTTGTTGGGACTGGTTGGAAGAGAAATGGAGGGGGTGGGTTAGAGTTAGATATAGTTAAGTTCTGAGTTGATAACTGACTGGCAAGACTTTGAATGGCCTAAGTGAAAAAGGTATTAAAAGCATTAGCAGTCTGCTTGGGATTCTCTTGGTCTGTGCCTTGAGGGTTTGGTGTGATGGATTGACCTGGGTGTAATAATTTATTAATACTCGCCCAGAACTTTTGTGGTTTATTATGGTGAGTCTGCTGGAATTGTAGGTGGTAGTTTCTTTTGTCAGACAGTATAGCTTTTTAGTTTCATTTCTCAGCTGTCTGAAGTTTTGTTGGTCTACAGGGTTTTTAGTTAAATGAGATTTATTCCAGTATTTATTTCTGAAATGGATTTTTTGCCTGGTTTCTTTTGAAAGCCATGGGGCAGATTTAGTTCTCATTTTGATAGTGTGGGTTGGTGCATGGTTGTCTAGTATGGATAGGAAGTTAGAATTAAAGTAATTAATAGCTTCCTCCAGTGTGAAGTATTTTAAGGGAGACCAGTTACATGTTCTTAGTTCTCTTTGGAAGAGATCGGGGTTGAAGTTTTTCTTGGTTCTAATTGTCCTAAATGTGGTTGGACTGGGTAGATTGGTTTCAAGTCTGATGATATAGGTTATTGAGTGATCACTTACATCATCAGGGAGGGTTCCAACTTCATATGTCTGGGGATGATTATTTATGAGAATCCAATCTAAGGTACTTTCTTATTAGGCTTGTTTATCCTTGTAGGGGAGGTAATGGTTTGAGAAAAACCAAAAAGGTTAATATGGATGGTAGGTTGGCTACTGTTACAACACTTCCAATCAATGTTAAAATCACCTAGGATTTTGGTTTCTTGGGGTAAGTTTTGAGATAACCAAGAAAGGATATTTTCTATGGTGGCAATGTTATTACCAGGAGGAAGATAGATACAGATAATATAAATGGATTTGAATCTGTTAAGTTGAAGCTTGGTAATAAGAATTTCAGTGTTAGAGTTTTGAGGTGGTTTATAGTCATAGGTAGTAATATGCAACCCAGATTTAAATAGGATAGCTACCCCACCACCCTTCTTGGCTGCACGGTCAAGTCGTAAAATATTATAACCGGGTGGGATTGTCTTTAGTTACAGGTTTTAACTAAGTTTCTGTTAAAGAATGTCAAAGGAGTAGACTTCCAAGAGGGCATGGAGTTGTGCAACTTTGTTATTAATGCTACGTATGCTGAGGTGAGCTAACAAGAGTGAGTTAGGTGGTTTGGTAAGGGAATGGATAGTAGAGGGATTGAGGAGTTGAGTGGCAGTAGCAGTTGTTGGGCCTGGGTTTGGGTCAATGTCTCCATCTTTTAAAGAGAGGAGTAGTGTTTGAAGTCTAGGATTTGGGAATTTACTATATAGAGTTAGAGATTTTCTGGGATTGGGAGAGTCATATCTAATTTGGGCTATCCTATGGTATTTTGCTAGTAGATAGCTGGATGTAGATGTTATGTTAACATGGTTAGTGAAAATAAGTAGAGAAGGAGAGGTAGATAGCTTATTGGGGTAGAGAAGGTGTGGATATAATGGGTGTTCATAGGAGGTTAGCAGGTAGGCTAAAGTTAAAGATGGTAGAAATGTAAGTATGAGTAACCTCTGTAAGAGGGCTGGGGTGGGTAAATGATACATTTGGAAGAGTAAATTGTTAGGTTCCTGTTATAGGCACAGAGGTATACTAGGTGTGGAAAGGAAGAGGTGGAGGGTGTGGTGGGAGAGATAGGGAGTGGTAAGTGAAAGGATGGAAATGGAGTTAATTGGCCAATGGTGAATGGTTTGTGATTGGTGGAAGAGGGAAGGGGTGTGGTCAGATGGTATAAGAGTAGGACCCCTGGGGGTGGATGGGAATTGGGGGTAGGGTAGGGGAGCAGACTGAGCCCACAGGGCGAACGGAGCGGGTAGAGACAAGAGAAGGAGAAGCTTGAGAAAAAACTATCAGTAATGCTGGTAACTGAAGGTAAGTTAGCCAAGTCAGGAGTGGGAAAGATCAGAGATAAATCAGTAGTCTATGAGAAAAAACAGGTGGGTGTAGACAGTTGACGTAAAGGGTAAGTGACAAAATAAGAGCAGGTCTAGAACTTAAGAAATGTAGTGTAATTACAGAAGAAATACAAAGGGATAAGCAGGAGCTAAAGGATGTATTGCAGTATTGCAGGTAGGTATGTAAGGGAGCTAGCTGGTTTAGAACTAGGGAAGGAGTGGTAGCTAGTAAAGGGGGTTACTGTAAAGTAGAAGAGGTGTGTTGGTTACAGGTTAGATAGAAGAGGGTAAAGGCTGCTAGCTGTTCAGGCTCATAGCATACTTTAGAACCCCTGAAACAATAGTAGACGGTAGTCAGCTTTACTAGCAGGACTTGGACAACCACATACTTTCTTGCTTCCTTGAAAGAGGGTGCAGGGAATATAAGGCTGTTAGATGAGACTGCAGGTATTTGGATAGGGTCCTTTGTCACCAGGTAGGTAGGTTCTTAGACACTGTTATCAGGAACAGCGCAATGGAGAGGAAGGTATTTCTTGTTTCCTTGAGAGAAGGTGCAGGGAATATAAGGCTGTTAGATGAGACCACAGGTATTTGGATAGGGTCCTTTGTCACCAGTTAGGAACAGCGTAATGGAGAGCAGGGTACAGGGGCAAGAGACACTGGGGCAGAAGCGGACAGCAGCCAGGGTCTTTTCAAAGTAATTAAGGATAATCCACCCAACCACAGAACCCTGTGCCTGTGGAATGTCACTCTGTAGACAGACAATGGTGAACTGGTGGTGTAATGTGCAAAGGCTTCAATGCAGGACTTGGACAGGCCATATTGTCACTTGCCAATTGTCAATGTAGAAAACTGAAACTGGCCAGAAATGGTGATACTGTTAACTGTACACACACAGCAGAGGTATTGACAGGTACTCCACTGCTAGGACAGTAGATACAATAACAGCATTAAGCAGATTCACTCTGCAGGCCACACATGCTGTGTAATGCAAGGCAACTTTGCGTAGCCCACAAGTATTAATGCTGCAACCACATGTACACCAGATGTAACCAGTGGTGTATGTGGTAAGTACTGTGAGCTGTAGTGTGTAATAGTAGGTAGGTAGGGGTTTTAATCTCATGTCAGCCACTCTGTGTGTGTGTGTGGGGGGGGGTGAGGGTGTGTGTGTGTGTGTGTGTGTGTGTGTGTGTGTGTGTGTGTGTGTGTGTGTGTGTGTGTGTGTGTGTGTGTGTATGTATAGATGTTTCCCTTACAGCAGCACAGATATGCCCATCTGGCCTATGTCTATGCAATGGTCAATCATTTTATGGCCCTATGAATAGTGTTCTCCTCAACACTGGTCTCCCTTTCAACACCTGCAGATGTCATCCACCTTAACAGCACTGGTTGACAATCTCAAAACACATAAGCTCTGTGGTGCATGCAGTAAGTATGTAGTGCTCTAGTGTATGCTAATAGATAGGTAGGGGTTCTAATCTCAACAGAGGCAACTCTGTGGGTGTGTGAACATATTCCCATGCAGCAGTATGCATATGGCTATATGGGTGTGCAATTTTCATACATTTTACTGCCCTTTCAGAAGCTGCAGGCCCTAAATATCCTACATCTACCTAGGCATATATGCTATCTGCCACCACCTACATTTGTAAGTACAGAGCACCCAGGTGACAACTACCAAGGGTAGCAGGCCTTGCCACTGGGTATGCATGCATGAACATGCTGACTTCCCCTATTGTCCCCAATGCCCTGTTCTACAGATATGCACCTAGGTAACCACACATGTATACAGCCATACCCTGCTGATGTCACGTCTGCAGAGCTGCCATGCATTTATGTGCTACTGTATTGCCACCAAGTCTCCATAGCTTAGCCACTCAGACCCCTGGAACAGAAACATACACAGTTCCGTGAGACACCTGTCATTCTGCAACACCACCACCAATCTAACATCATGCAACAAAGGTATACAAAGTTTAATGTGTACTCATGACACATGCATATAGCACCTGTCATGGCATAACACTACCACACAATGTATTAAAGTCACCCTGTGCATCAAACACATATGTGCAGGTCCCTGCATCAATGTTATGGATGGCAGGGATGTGGCACAGGTATTATCACATGCACAGCATGTGGTGTGGGGGTGTCAGAGGCCTAGGCTGTGCCAAACAGTTGACAGCATGCATGAGAGAGTCATGAAGGGGTGCTGGCTAGCTGGGACATGGAGAGGTACTGTGTGTGTCTGTTGGTTACCTACATGTGACAGTGACATTTGTGTGTGTGTGTGTGTGTGTGTGTGTGTGTGTGTGTGTGTGTGTGTGTGTGTACACAGTCAAGCCCAGTGCTAGCCCTACACATGTGTATGTTGGACAGCTGTGGACCATACATGGCAGAGTGGACAGTTCACCATCTCTGGCCATGAACATGGGAACTGACTCTGCCAGGAGTGGCACTGGCACAACCACGCCCAGAATCATATGTGGTGCTAGTAGCTGATGGTGATTAGTGTCTGCTGTGGTCCTGTCACATGGGACTGCCCAGGACCACATGCCCATGGCCTGTCACATCATGGTGTGAACAGCACACTCCCTTCTGCAGTGCTGGAGGTACTACAAACAGATGTTCCAGAACAGACAATGTGTGGTCAAGAACTGACAGTGTCTCACCACACTATCTGTCCACTACATCAGTAAAACAATCCATGGTGTCACCAATGTGGTGGAGGGAGTCACGGTTGCCTATCCGGTGTTGCATTTGGAATGTGTCTGTGCCTCCATGACAGACCAAAACATGTGTCTAGTAACCCATCAACCATGATGTGGCACTTCTGATAGTTGGTGGATGGGTAGCAGTCCTCCTTCGAGCACCCCTGTCAATCTGCCTGTGTGGGTCTTTGCCAGCTCTCTGGTTATGGCCAGTGTCTACACTCACTGATGCCATAGTTGCCACACTCTCCTCTTCAAAGTTGCCACACACTGGATCTCTGATATCTGTGGACTCAGGGGAATGGGTATGTGTGGGCATATTCAGTGTGTGGGAACAATGGGGGAGGAAGTGGTATGTCAACCCATGGGACAGATTCAGGCCCCAACAACCCCACCTGTCCCTCAGTATGGCCACCATCATCATCAGAGTCTGATGAGACACTGACATCAGGTTGTGAGGGGGGGACATACTCCAACCCCCACGTTCGCTTATGAGGAGGAAGACAAAGTATATTACTACCTGCACTATTATGTATGGTAATCCACACACACAAATACAGCTGAGGAGCCACAGCACAGCAGCATTACACATACCACATCTTATTTTTGATGCCATGCACAACACACAGATTACAACATACACAGACAAGACAGGCCCTTGCAACATGGACTGCAGCTATGTCTGGTTAATGTTGCCAGTATTGCAGACTTGTGAGATAAGCAATATGTTAGTGTATCTGATAGACCTACACCTAAAGCACAGTGCACCCGTCTTGAGCATACTATGCCAGTTATAGCATCATTGCCTCGGGTATGTACCATCTCCAGATTATGTGTGAACAGGCATCTCTGAGTGATTGCCTCCTGTATAGCAGACTGCATAGACCTTCTCAACAATAAGTGCAAATGTGTTACTGCTCCTGCAAATACACAACTGTGATTATCCATTCAATGCACATCAGTTAACCCCTCCAAAATACCACATAAAAGCGTTTTAGTCTGGCTAAACAGAACAGTTGTGCCTAGGTCAAAATGGCAGCCCTTAACATTCTTAGGGTATATATGATCCATAAGCCAATAGTATCACACTTACAAGGTACAGGACGTTGAACTCCAGCCATGTCTAACATACCTATGGAAATGTAAAGGAGAGGTATTGTCAGCAATACCAAATGTGACATTGTTACAAGGTAATATGTGCTTATACCAACATGTACAGTAGCTAACTTGATACCGCCTACATTGCTGACATTCTGAGTATGTGTGCACAATTATGCATTAAAACCAATCCCCCAAAGCAGATTGACCTGATACCCGTATACTGGTATGCAGAGGCTACCACAATGACTGATACAGTATTGCAGTGATGAACAACAGAGGAAGCTTACTTGGATACTCCTCTGATGTAGATGCTGTGGCACCCACCTCCACGATGGATGGTTGGGAGCCGGTGGATGATCTAGGTTTGCCAGACATTCCTCTGTGTATAAGAGTGGTCGTTTTGCTGTAAGCCCTCAACAAGTGGCAGCATGGTTCCTGGCCACAGCGGCAGCCCATTGCCATGCAGCATTGAACATATCTGTTGCCTGGTGTCAGACCTGCTCATAGGTTCTGTCCTGTAGCTCTATTTCATTGATGCTGTGACAAAGTCAGCCTACAGTAATGCATGTTGTTCATGTTACTGGTGATTCCTGGACAGCAGAATGTTATGATGCAGTCTGAAGCCATCCAGGATGACATTTTCACCCTCAGAAAATGGCAGGTGCCTCCTTTGATACATCCTTTCTGAAAGACAATGAGAGAGGAACACATCAAGGACTAGATACACAATATCCACTATGTACAGACCCTGCATGACCAAAAATGGCCTGCACTAGCCACTGCTACCTCACATGTTATACCCCCACAGTCTATCAACACACTATGTATGTGGCTATCACCAACATAGTAGCAACACCGGTATGTCTATGTGTGCCATGACAGAGTGTGCTGTATGTTTCCACACCCATCAATGCTTTCTACTGTGGTGTGTCCCCTATGGGTATAGTCCCACTACTATGTCATACAGCCACTGTCAGACACATAGGTGTGTATTATTACAAGTGTATGGGAACAGTCCAGTGACACCAGTGTGCTACAATGATAGACAGTAATGCAAACCTGCTGTAGTATATTTTCCCTGTAGGCATCATACCTGTCTAGTACATGGCTGTTTGAAGCATGTGTATCTGTGCAAACATACTTATCCAGTACATGGATGTTTGCAGCATGTGTATGTGTGCCTGATACATGTGGTCCTGTTGGTGCAAACATGTGGATGTCTGGCAAACAGTTGGTCAATAATTGCTGATTGTTGTCAGCATATACAGAATCTGGCTGTCATGTCAGAACCTCCAGAAAAAGCTTATGCTACAGTAATATCTCTTACTCTGTTCATATTCTTGCTTTGTATGACCAATATGTACACTCTGTCACTAAGGTTGGGCCTGTGTGCCCTCACTAATAATGGCTATGACCAGAATTCCTGTCATAGGGGGTTGCCAGGTATGTTAGCCATAGCTTTCAAGTGGTGAGATACAAATGTCAACAAAACAGTGACCTAGCCAGAGTACTTCAGGGACACCTTTACAATGTCTAAACTATTCCTGTGTGACATTCACAGACAGAGGAGCTGAATGACAGTACATCATGTGATATGACAGCTGTGTCCACCCTTACATACTGACAGTATGTATAAGTCACAATCCAGTAGCTTTCATATAGGAGCTGGCCATTGTAAGAAGGAGTAAGAGGGCCAGAGCTGTGATTTCATTCACAGCTGGCACAGTTGAAAGGCATGCCTTTAGCTGTTGGACAGCAGAGTATCACCAACATGTCACTCCCAAAGATGTACTATGGCCTACTGTTGTAATCCTTATTCCTCATAACTGCATCCTCTCATCTGCATTCCATTATATGGGGACATGTATGACATACCTGGTAAAGTGACATAATCCATATGTGAACAAATCCTCTTGAAAACAGCTTGCTAACTCATACTCTGTCTTGGTAAAGCAACTTACAGAGCTGTTTCCCATAGGCAGTTGCTTGAATTTTGTAGGTCATGCTCATTAACAGGTAATTGCCTGTGCACCAATCCATGGAGCAGACTTGTTAATTGCATCCAACACAGCTGGATTGCACTTTCATTAGCCAATGACATAGCACTACATTGCAATACTTAAGGCCTTCATGTAGGCCTCGGCCCCTTTCTTAGTCTTTGAGATGGAGATTAGTGAGGTGTGAAGACTATAGCATCACTGAAGGTAGGTACAAATACTATCCACTGTTGAGATTTATGAGGTATGTCCACAGTTTTGCATGATATGTTTGGCCTTTGTCAAATTACATTGTGATTATCTGTCAGTTCAGTGTTAAACATTGTGGGTTGAGGTCAGTAAGGGGGAAGAGATTTGCGAGTGTCAAACATCATACCTATCAGAATATGCATGCTGCTGCAGTAGCTGGTAGTCTATCAGCTCACTATGTTTGTAGGGGAAAAATGGGAAACATGTCCCTGTCACTAGACCTTTGCCTCCCTTTATGTATGGGTGTTGTCTGGATCCCTTTTTCTAGGGGGTTATGAGGTATGGTAGGTCTGTATCAGGTAGCTTAACATACAGCTGCATATGTTGAAGGCTGCAGCTACTGCTGCAGCCTAGGACACATGGAAGGAGTGTGAACACTTTGGAAAACAGCAAGGTGTATGTGTCACTGAGGGAGCAGTGTCAGCTCTGTCATTACAGCAGAGCCAGGGTGAGGGTACCCATAACAGTCCAGTCGAGGCATGTGCTTAAGGTTCATCTGTTATGTAACAGTGCCAGTCAGAGAGTAGTAGGTGACATACAGGTAGGCTATATGGATATGTGCAGTGTGTCCCTCCCTACAGGCCTTTGACTTGCAAACATGGGTCACAGTTAATTCAGTAGCAGCAACCTATTTTGGTTAAAACTGCATGACTCAGTCATTATTTGATGTATTCTCAAGAATGTAATTGAAGTGCAACACACTGGATTCAAACCTAGGACTGTGGGTGGCAAAATGTCCTATATGCAAGGCATTTAACAGACTGAGCTACTGCAGCATTACTGCAGTAGCTGTATTTGCAAGATATATGTGCATGCATACAGTCTGTGACACAGGATTTGTATGTGTTTTCTGAATGGTATGAAGTGTGACACTCAAATGTCTGTCATGATGTTCGAACCTCAATCTTTCATGACTTGCCAGACACAAGGTTTTAGGAAAAACATGTTAAAACTAGGGGGTAAAGCTGTGGACATTCAACAGTCTGCACAGTTGACAGATATACCTGCTATCCCAGGCTTCACGTACATCCATTATTATTATGTAGTGTCTGCATCACAGTCACAAGTACACTCCCATTTTTCCCATTATATGCACTTGCAGTGTGTCAGTGGCAATCAGTATATATTGATGGAAACACCTGCTTTAATTCAGAGCTCAGTGGGCTAGTGGGCTAATGTATTGTACTGTAGCTGCCAGGGGCCCAGGTTTGGGATGTGGTAGGGGAGATTATTTTGCAGATGTACCTAACACTGAGAAATGGCACGCAGCTTAGCTCAGCTTAAACCCTCACTAAAAATAAAAAAAGAAATGAAAAAGGGGATGATAGGAATGTGATGAAATGGGGGCAAGCAGGGGAAACATACAGAAAGGCAGGTAAGGTTGGTCAGAAAGGGTGTAAAAAAGGACCATAGCTTTCCATTTCTTCTGAAGCAGCAGCTGTGCAGGCTTTACATAATTTGGAGCCTCACACCCCAGAGAGAGGGGTAAGGGCAACATAAATGTGCTCATTAATTAATGTAATAATTACTTGCGTCCAGTGGATATGTGTGCAAAATGGAGAGCTATGTATGGAGCGATATTTTTTGTGGGACAGGAGCCCTTTGCTTTTTAAGGAAAGAGTGGAATGTTGGGAAAGGGATATAGCTATGTGTGGGGAGGTAGGATGGGCAGGAGAGGTTGCATTTGCAGACAGACAAGAAAGCACACAGGGGTTGTGTGCAACATGTGAGGGGGTAAAACACCTTAGAAGTGGTGGGTGTTGTGGAATCAGAGGTGCATGTGCTCCCAGAAGGCAGCAGTGTGACTGAGCTCCCCACCCATGGGCAGTCAACAATGCTCCTTCACTGTCTCAAAGGTGGCTGTGCTGGAGGCTGGTAGCCAGGGCCACCAGGCCCCCCAGGTTGGTAAGTCTGCCCTCAATCCAGTGCAGGCATTGCTCATACCCATGATGAACTATCCTGTGCACCATCACTGGTAGCTGATCCTGGGTGACAACCCCCCCCTCCACCCCACTCCCAGGGGGCACAGGCCCCATCCTCTGAGACAGTTCCATCCATAGGTGGTGTAGGGCCAGTAGAAGGGGCACCACTGGCTTGAGTCCCAGATGTGCTGAGACCCAGTGCCACGTTCAGCTGAGGGAGGGTAGGCAGATCACCAGGAACCGGCCTACCCATTCAAGCTGTGATGTTGAGGTATTTCAATGTGTGTAGGTTAGTAATTAACAAAATATTTAATTATAACAGCATGCCAGAACATTGCAAATAACCCAGTAACATAACAATGCATAGTATATGGAACACAACAATAAGTAATGTCAGTATAGTAACAGCATGTCAGTAATAGTTATGGCATAAGGTCAACAACATAGGTAATTCAACAAGATATGTTAGTATGCAGCCATTGTAATACATAACAATAATAAAACACAAGGCCCAACATAACATTTAGAGGACGACATGTTAATAGTAGACCATAGCCAATGTATAACAATAATAAATTATGATGAAGATAAGGAGTGGGGGGAGTTAGAAATACAGTCCATTAATAGCAGTATAGGCTATACAGTTTGCAACAGTACATTTATATAGTCTACAGGTCTGTCCTTCCTTTATATATAACAGAGTCCTATAGTTGTTGTAGCACGTACATACCTCTCAAGCTATCCACATGTGGCAGTATGGGCCAAGTAGTGACACCTACAGGTACGCATCTACAGAGGACTATTACATGTCAGGTGGACCTATATAATTACCAGGATGTACTGTGTACTAATGTAGTGTGACTGTGTTATTGAAATCATCATGTCAATGATAGATCTGTGACAGGGGGATTAGGCAACAGTGATTACAGTCCATTACAGCTGGACACTTGAGAGACATGTGTACAGTAGAGAGAGTAAACAACTATCATGCTGTCCTCATCAGGCATGGGGTTAGACCATCAGCAAATGTTTACAGACATATCAGGCATACAGCCATACAAAGCTTACACATTTTATTTATTGTATTATCTTTTATTACTATTGTACTTGTTGCTGTTATTTTATGATGTCTTATCACATTCTTGATCAATGCTGTTAACACTGTGTTACATCTGAACACTCAATTATTAATCCATAATAAGGGCTACTGCACCCATTTACCTGTAATTCCTGTGGGGAGAACATGCATTAACAATACACAACTGATTCTGTAATATTTATTAGTATTTGTCACTGGATTCGAACCCTGGTCTGTGTGTGACAAAATGTACATTAGACACAACATTTGGCAAACTGAGCTACTGAGCCACTGCTAACTACTGACTGACATTTGCCTAGTGCTCACATGGAAACAAAATATGACCTGGTAATAGTAGTACAGTTTTATACACGACTGCAGTGACAGTTGAACACACATGCATGAGATTCATGCATGATAGAAATACTAGGTAAACTGTACATTAATGCATAGAATGTAGGTGTATACAAACTCTTAGTGGGTGGAAATATCTGTGACGTGTACAAACCATATTGGAGTATTGGATTAGCTACCTGACCCATATACAGTTGCAGATAGTATATTTGCAGTCTACATACATTACAGTTTCATACTTACCTGCAGCACTATACTTCAGAGCAGGAATGCATATAGCTGAAATGCAATGGTTAACACAAGAGAATCCTGATATAAGCAGTATACCTTGGATGTTCCTGGTATTGTTTCAGATGTTAATGCAGAACAAATGTCATAATGCACATATCCTGTAGTAAAGCTCTAAATCTACAGTTTAGCATAACACTCTTTCTTAGCTAGCATTGAGTCAGTTAGTGGTAGTCTTTGTGTTTTTATTTCAGAGCAGATGCCACACTTGATTTCATGAACAGCAGCTCTACTTACACACATATTGCACAACACAGCTTTATTGGGGATACCTTCATGCAGTTATTGGTATATTTTTGAGTCTTTATTGCACAACAGTTGATTTAATGCAGATGTTGCAATACAGCTGTAATTCCACAATTATTGCAGTAGAAACTATTTCATTAACATTATCAGGTTTAATGCTTTAATCTTCCATGTTTATTGTACTATAGTTGGCAATAGTCAGTTACTGCAGTACAGGCCTATGTCCAGATTCATTGCAATACAATAATCTGTACTGTATGTACCTACTGGCAGTGAATTAATTGCTCTATCTTACGTATTTGACTATAGATTGCAAATTAATCTGTACTCACCACCCTCATTGTGCAACCTGGCTAGGTGCCCTGCATGGGCCATTAAAGGTTGTGAGCTCTCTCCTCTGCAGCTGTAGGGAGAGAAGCACACAATTATGCATGCTTGTCTATCGCACATTCAGGTTAGTTATTGGTAAAACAATGCTGACAGTACTTACAAACATGTGGGGAATTCCCATCCCAAGCATCCTGGACCCAGGTGAAATTGTATGCCAGCCAGTCCTTGGCCTCTGCCTTGTACTCTGATCCCAGGAACTGTCCCTGTAGTAGCCAGTGTTTATGGCCTTTCACTAGGAGTCCAACCATAACCCTGGACTCAAGAATGCCCCACCGCTGCACCTGGGAGCATGCACCCTCTCCAACACCTGCCGTAGTTCCTGCATAGTTCAAACACCAACTGGCTATGTTGTATTCTCACCTATTGCATTTAATATAGCCTTTCTTTCCTGCCCTTACACACCATTGGGCCATTTTTAAAAATGCGCCACATCACTTAGCACTGTGCAAACCAGCTGAGATGAGCAGTGCTTAAAATGGCCATGCTTAGAAGTGTGCAAACCAGCTAAATGCAGCCAAGTGGTGCCAAGCACTGCCAAGTGATACTTAGACAGATATTGATTAAGCAGTGCTTATCATGGCTTAGTAAGGCTTAGCAGAGCGTAGCTGAGTAGAGCATAACATGATTTAAAAATAATTGGCATAATTTATCTTGTTTAAATAATTGCTTAATTTCCCTTCCATTTATTCAAACCCCACACCTACGGCACAGGAGGCCACAAATTTATCCACTTAGCTACATATATATGTAGAATGCTGCTGCTGCAGCCTGTAAACCCACTCAGCTATGCTTAAACTTGACATTTGAATCAAAAATGAAATGCATCCGGTTTCTATTTTTAGATGTCTGGCACGTGTCAATCACTGCAAGCCACGCAGACGTAAAAAAAATATATATAATATTGAATTTATTGCTATCAGGCACTTGGACAGTGCAGGGGATGTGTTACTTATCTATGAACAGAGTTAGTGACACTCTACACAGATTCAATACTGCCTTTCCCAACTCTTCCTCAGTAATGTGCCTTCATTAATATGCAAGGCACGCTACCAAAGAGGATCCGCATACACAGACATGGTAACATCCATGTAGGCTCTACACTATTCCTACATGGATGTTATTAAATTTGGAGGATAGTCTTTTCTTCACTATATTTTACAGTTTTGTCTAACTTCTGAAGTTAATAATGTGCAGCTGGAATGTTGTTGGAAAATAATATACCTTATACATGCTGAAAAGATAATCCTTATTGGCCACGCTAATGGCTCTACAACCCAGTACTGCATAATACTGTGCATCTCACAAGTCAGTTGCATGTTCAGATCACAGAACTCCTAACCTTTTCATTTCAAAACTACCAAAATACATGTGCTGGACAAACACAACCGATAGAATCAATACATAACTGAAGTATTCATTACAGACACAATAACCCCCCTTTAGAATGTACAACAAAGCTTTACACATACATATAAAATATTTAAATGCTGATGATACACTGCAGTACATACTCATTTGTTACACAAATCATCTTAAGCAAACAAATTATTTAAAAATGAGGAAATAAAGTGGTAGGTATCCTTTAATTTGAAAGGATCATGGGCACTTTGTGGCTCTATTAGACTGATTCAAGGAGAGTCTTCTGTGGCTGTGCAATCCAATCCAGCAATAGCAGACCTTTCTACATTCTGGTTATCAGTAGGCAGATGTCAGTCTGATATCACGGTTATCGATCTTCCAGATGGCTCTCTCATCCTCTGCTCTCCTTGCCAAAATGGTTTCATACATAGTGACAGCTTTCTCACTTCCTGTTTCCAAGCATTCTTGAATGAGACAAGAGAATGCCAGGTATTCATGCTGATGAAGAGAGTGCTGAGGTCATGCTTGCATATATTCTTGTCATGCAATTTGGGTCACCATTTTGGTCTGTTTCCAGATTCCAGCTCTCCAAAAAGGTTGTCTTTCAAAATGTGGCCATCTGTCATGTGTGAAACATGACCCCATATATCTCTGTTTCAGGAGGGTGAACATGGAGGCAGTGTTTCTCTTTCTTGTCCTGATATGAGACAACAAGTATGTGCCTACGATAGTGCATATGAAATACATTGAGCCTGTGCTCCTGTTTTGAGCACAAAGTCCATGTTTCACTGGCATACAGTAATGTGCTCAAAACACAGGCTGTGTAAACCTGCAGCTTGGTGTGCACAGTGACCTTATTCTTAGTCCATACTCTCTTTTTTCTCAGTCTGGAAAATGTTGTGGTTGCCTTTCCAATATGCTTGTTGAGCTTGCTATCAAGTGACAAGTTGTCAGAAATCATAGAGCCTAGGTACATGAACTCATAGATGACCTCCAGCTGATAGTTGCTCACATCAATAGATGGTCCATTGCCCACATTTTGGCGAATCACCTGGGTCTTCCTTAAACTGATTGTGAGACCAAATTCCATACATGCATCTGCAAGCGATTCATGAAAGACTGAAGCTCTTGCTGAGTGAAGAGCAATAGCTGCACCATAGGTGAATAAGAACTTCCATAGATGCTTCCTAAGCACACCGGTCTAAGCCTCAACAGTTTAAAGATCATGCCATCCATTCTGCTTCTGAGAAAGATACCCTTTGTAGCAGTTCCCAAACCAAATTTCAACAATATTGGAGTCAGTACACACCTCTCCTTCACTCCACCAAGAATATTAAATGGTTCAGATGTACATAATCATCTCCTTCATGCCTTCATGGAAGGCCCTGATAATGATAAGGAGTGTTGGAGGACAGCTGATCTTTGCCAGAACCACAAACAGACCTTTCCTTCTGATGAAGTCGAATGCCTCTGTCAGATTAATGAAGGCAATATACAGAGGTTTATTCTGCTCCCTGCACTTTTCTTGTAGTTGCCTAACAGAGACCTGTCTATAGTAGACTGTTCAGCTCTGAACCCACACTAAGAATTGAGGTAAACTCTCCTGTATGAATGTGGAGCATCTTCAGGACAACACATGCAAACAACTTCCCAACAGTACTGAGATGGGAGATGTTGCGATAATTGTTACAATCAGTTTTGTCCCCCTTATTCTTATAGATAGCAACCATGTTAGGTTCATAGGTTGATAGATTAGTACTAGGCTAACTGACCTTATGGGCCATTTTAAGCCTAGCTGGTTAATCCATGTGAGAATCAAACCCTGCACCTTGTGTTAAGGTAATCACCTTAACCATTATGCCACCCCTCCCATGTTAGCATCCCTCATATCTAGTGGTACACTGACTTATTCTCCAGCACTGGCAAAGTATTGCTTGCAGTGCTGAGATTAGGGTACCACTGGTACATTTAAGTATTTCTGAGGGAATACCATCTTTCACAGGGGCTTTTTCAGAACAGAGTGCTTTTAGTGCATCATTGAGTTCCTCCAAGGTGGGCTCAGCATCGAGTTCAGTCATAGTTGGCAGAGGATTGATGGCACTCAGTGCTCTTTTCATAACTATTGCATCTCTGGCGTACATATACGAGAAATGTTCCACCCAGGGGTTCAAATGCTTGGTTCTGTCCTTCAAGGCCTTGCTTGTGGCTGACTTAAGTGGGACAATCATCCTTTGTGAGGGACCAATGGCTTGCTTGATCCCATCATACATTCCTTGCATGTTACCAATGTACACGACCTGCTGAATCTTGAAGCAAAGTTGGAGCCAACAATCATTTGCACACCATCAAGCTATCTGCTGCACTTCCATTCCAAGCACAGTAGACTGCCGTGGAATTTCTCATTGGGTGAGGACCTGTATGCAGCCAGTGCTTGTCTCTTCTTCTTAATCAGGGATTGTCAGCACTTCCGTGTGAGCTTCAAACCAACCAGCACACTTGACTGTCTTCTTCCCAAAGATAGATTTTGCAGTGTTATAGGTAGAATCCTGTAGTTTTTCCCATCTATTGATGATGTCAGTGGCATCTAGGTGAAGCAAGGTGTCAAGTGCTTTAACAAACTTGTGTACTTTAAAGGGTCACAAGTCTTGCCTATGTCAATGCACAGCCTCCATTCCCTTTTAGAACAGAGGAACCTTTGCTGCTGCATGTTCACCTTCCTACACACAAGCAATTGGTCATTATCACAGTCTGCACTGTTGTAACCGCATGTTACCCCAGCATGATCTAAACTGCTTCATTTGGTGAGGACAAGGTCAAGCTGGTGCCAATATTTCAATCTTGGGTGCCAGTGCCACCCTGAAACTTTGTGCTGAGGCTTGACATTGAAGAAGGTGTTGGTTATGCAGAGGTCATACTGGGAACAAAGTTCAAGGAGACACTGTCCATTTTCATTCATCTTTCCTGTTCTGAAACTGTCCCAGACAGGATTGCCACCTGTGATGGTCACTGTCAACTCTGGCACTTGTCACCAAGAATGAATAATGGTTCATGGGAAGGAACCTTACTGATGGCAGCACTACATTCATCATTGTCCTTGACTTCCTGGGTAGAAGTTAAAGTAGGAGCAGAGAAGATGAAGTTGTCAGCTATGGCTTCTAGTATTTATAGATGACTTGTCAGCATTTTCTCATTTACCACATTTGGTGGTATGATTGAACCAATGAGATTGTTTTTGATTGAGAAACCAATGCCATGGGTGTTGGTCTCTTCTGGAAGCTTCCTGTGCCAGAAAAAAGTGAAGTCCTTCTCTATGAGACATCCAATGGATGACGGCCTTGTTTCCTGGAGAGCCACAATGTCCATTTGCAATCTGTTTATCTCATTGTTAATCACTGCGGTCTTCTGAGCATCACTGATATTCTTTAGATCTTCCATAAGCCTTGGAGTCATTCTACTTATGTTTCATGTTCCCAGCCAAAAAACTGGTTTATTTTGTTATTTTTTGTTTGTTTTTCCAGGTTTATGATCAACTATCCACTTGTTGTGGGTTCCCTAAGCTCCAAACACCCAATGGATCAAGTGGACCATGGTGAGGCACCACCTATTTGGCTGGGGACTTCCCAACTTAACGTGTGTGATAGCTGCCCATAAGATCAAAGGATCTCTCCCACTGTAAGAAGCACTCTTACTCTATGCCAGTTGAGTGCAGTGGCTTATTACTGGTAACTGCTGCTTCCAGTGTTATGTCACTACTCAGAAAGTGATGCTGAAGTGTTCTCTCCATGGTGCAGTGCACCCTGTGTAATACTTAATCTCTTAAAATAAAACCACTGTTGCTTCTTCCTACTATAATTACACCACTCATTAATATAACCAGTACTTCCCTACACTACAGGATATAAAAATGTTAAGATCATATATACCTTATGAAAAATAAACTATTTCCATTACATCCATAAGACTTCAGGAGATGTTCAGAAACATACAAACACACGAAGTAAAGCACTGCTGTCACACTTCATGTGCATCACAATCCGTGTACGACAATATGTACTACAGCACATGCTCAGTACTCACACGACTCACTTAAAAATGATTAAATAATAATCCACATTACGTTATTTTTAAATAATGGCAGAAAGAGACAGTGTCTAGCCTGCCTTTTTAAATTCCTTATTATTCTACCTCCTGTACATTTCTGTCTTCCCCTGATTCCTTCTCCACCACACATTTGCCTACGGCCATACCACCCTCAATGTGCCTGATTTTGCCTGATCTCAGAAGCTAAGCAGGGTCGGGCCTGGTTACTACTTGCATATGAGACCACCTGGGAATGCCAGGTGCTATAGAATTTGTTTAATTGGGAGGATGACATAGTGGTTAAGGTGTTCACTTTACAGACACAAAGTGCAGAGTTTGCTTCTCACATGCAGTAATAGGCTAGACTTGAAATGGTCCACAAGGGCAGTTAGCCTAGTATTAATCTATGAACCTATGGGTCCCTAACCCTCTCTATGACAAAGTACTTTCAGAGATTAGGAGAGTAGTTAGTCTTTATAATCTGCTGCATGAGCTCTCTGTTTCATAGGTAGGTACTAGGCTATCAGCCCAAGGGCCTATGTAAGCCTAGCCAACAAGGTTCCCTGGCTTATGCCACCCAAGAAAGTTATTTTCCTGTGCCACTGTCGAGCAGACACACAAGTGATCCCCGGGGTGTATTTCCTATTTCCCATCCACTCAAGGTTTTTCCTGAAGAGTGCTAATGAAGAACTTTGCTTGACATAGATGGGTAGCCTGTTCCAGAGTATGGGAAGTCTCTGGGACAGGAATCTATCCCTCCAGCATGTCCTGTTTATTGTGGTGACAAGGTTTAGGTCCCTAGAGCATGTAGCACAGAGGCATTAGGATTTCTTTAGGTGTAGCATGTCCAACAGCTCTGAGTTTGACATAGCTTTATATGTTAGGCAGAGATCACCTCGGAGTAGGCGATATGCTACAGAATAAAGCTGGAGTTTTTTGAGGTGGTCAGTGTAGGGCATTTGTTTGAGGCCAGTAATCCTCTTTGTGAGGTACTTCTATGGCCTTTCCAGCTGCTGCAGATGTCTTGTGAGTTACATTCCAAAAGGGGCATTGTACTCTATAATGGGTCTAATGAGTGTCGAGTAGAGGGGAACAATGACCTCTTTTTTCCTGGATGAGAGCCCTTTTATGATGAGGTGTGCCACTTAGGACTTCCTGACTACTGTGGCGATGTGACTATCAAAGGAGAGACTATTGTCCACCTGGGTCCCAAGGTCTCATCACACATTCAGTGTTAAGTAGATTGCTGCCGATGTAGTTCATGGGTGCAGAGTTTTTCCCAAAAGGGATGACACTGCACCTTTTGGCATTGAGCTTGAGGCCATGGATCTGACATCAGGCATCTGTCTCAGTGAGGCCCTTCTGTAGGATGTCCACATCATTTGGGGACTTGACTATGGCTCCTAGTTTGCAGTCATCTGTGAACTTCATCAGCAAGAGGCCTTCTGTGTTAGCCTGTACTTCAGAGAAGTAGATACCAAGATACCAAACAGGAGAGGTCCCAGGACGGAACCCTGTGGAACTCCACTTGTCACTGCCTTGAGGTCAGATTTGGAGTCTGCAACATTTACAGTGTGGGTTCTGTCAGTGAGCTAGTTGGCAACCCATCTTGTGACGTAGGGATTTATACCTAGTTTAGTGAGTTTAGCTATAATTCCAGAATGGGGGATGGTGTTGAAAGCCTTGGTGAGGTTAAGATAGGCTGTGTGAACCACCTTACCATCATCCACTGCTTTGTTGACTGCCCTTAAGAAGTCGATCAGGTTCAGGAGGAATGATCTGCCTTTCACAAACCCGAACTGGGTGGGATCCAGAGCTTGGAAGTTACCAATGTCTTTGTTTATGAGTTCCATGATGATACGTTCCGTGGCCTTGCAGACCAGGCTCGTCAGGCTAATAGGTCAAATGTTCCCGGGATCAGTGGTGGCTCCCCCTTTGTGGAGTGGGATAACTGTTGCTGTGTGCCATTCAGTGGGCACAAAGCCTGATGCGAGGCTATTATTGAACGTGGTGCTTAAGTGGGGAGCCAGTTCGTTCTGAAGTTCATGTAAAATGCAGCCTGGGATGTTGTCCGGTCCCCATGGATGCTGTGTTTTTGGTTTTAGAGAGTGCAGCTTTTACCTGCGTAGTTGTGATTACAGGGACTCTGCATTCTTCCTGTATAGATATGGGGCCCTTTAGGGGGTGAGAGGGTAAAGTTAGCAGTGAACCTATCTACCACTGTGTTGGCAGTATCAGTTGGTTCTGTAATTTTCATGCCTTTGTGCTGTAACTCAGCAGATCTGGGTGTGGCCATCTAGATTCTTGACATAGCTATAAAATGCTTTGTGGTTGTCCTTGGATTTAGTGGCCACTGGTTTTGGCCTTCGCCTCATAAAAGTATACCCCAAACATCAGAGGCCCCAAGATTGATTCCTGGGGTACACCGCTCCTTACAGGTCTACTGCTTGAGGTGGCTTCCCTATTTTGACTAGGTGGGTTCTGTCAGTGATCAGTTTACTATCCATCTGGTAACATATGGATTGATGCCTAGTTGAGAGTGTTTATCTATTATACCTGAGTGGGAATAGTATCAAAGGCTTTGGCCAGGTCAAGATAGGCGGTGTCGCCATCTTCCCTCATCCATGGCTTTGCTGACTGTCTCAAAGAGCGTCAACCAAATTTAATAGGCCTGACCTACCTCTGATGAAACCAAACTGTGTGGGATTGAGTGTTTGGAGGTTGCCAATGTCCTTGTTAATGAGGTCAATAATAATCCATTCCATGGCCTTGCAGATCAGGCTAGATAGGCTCTTGGGTCTATATTTTATTGGATCAGTGAACACTCCAATTTTTAGCAAAGGGATGACAGTGGCTGTCTTCCACTTGGCTGGGATAAACGCCACTTTGGTTGAATATGGTGCCTAATGGTGCTGCAAGTTCCTGCCTGAGTTCATGTAGGATGCAGCCTGGGATGTTATTGGGTCCCATGGAGTCAGTATTTTTTCCTTTGAGAGGGGCAGATACTTGCTCCCTAGAGATAAGGGGATGGGGCAGGTGCTAGGGATGTCCTGATTTACTGATGGGGGTCAGAGGGATGAAGTTTCACTGAACCTGTCTGCCAGCAGGTTGGCTATATCTACGGCATTTGTGTATGTGGTGTCCTTGACCACCAGTTCTGAGAAGATCTGAGTGCTTCCTTTGAGATTGCAGACATATGTGAAGAAGGTCTTATGATTATCTTGAGTAGATGTGGCCAGTTTGGACTTGAAGCTTGCTTTGGAGGATTTCACTAGTGCTCTTATTTGCTTGTTCAGGTTAAAGAGATTGCTTCAATTAGGCATCTGCTCCTTCTTGGTCCTGGACAGCAATGTTTTCCTTTTATTATAGAGGTTATTTATTGCAGATGTCCACTAGACAGGTTTTCTCTTCCTTGAGGAGGAGGATTTTGTCCTGTCTGGTATTCCTGATTCCATGCAGCTATATAGGCTGTGGGAACCATTTTGCTCTCATCCATTGTTTTAATGACCTTCTTAAAAAAAAAACACCTGGTTGAGTAAGCATGACCTGCACTTAAAGAAACCAAATTGGGTTGGTTCCAATGTCTGGAGGTTGTGTGTGTCATTACTGGTCATTCCCATGATAACTTTTTCGATGGCTGTGCATATGAGACTAGTGAGACTTATGGATCTGTAGTTCCCAGGGTCTGTAGATGGTCCACTTTTGTCTAGAGGGATGAGTATTGTTGTTCTTCATTCATGAGGCACAAAGCCTGTTTGGTGTCTGCAGTTAAGTAGCAATTCGAGAGGGGTCTGCTAGGTCACGTTACATAGAATTTAGATGGCATCCTAGGATATTGTCTGAATCCACTGATGGTGTTCTTGGCCTTAAAGAAAGCATTAAGGACCTGTTCCCTGGTGATATTTAACAGAAATGGACAAAAAAGATCAGGCAATGTGCATTCCAGAAATGCAGTGGTGTGTAAGCATTAAGGAAAATAAGTAGAAAATAATGACAGCAGATTTTTTAAAGGTGTATCACTATCACTCTCAATATCACTATTTAAAGGTGTATCACTATCACTGTTACTGTTTTTAAAGGTATATCACTATCATCATCACTATTTTAAATGTATATCACCATCACTATTTTTAAAAATGTATCACTATTAGTATCACTGTTTTTTAAGGCACATCACAATCACTCACTATTTTTAGAGGTATATCGATATCACTATCTTAAAGGTGTATCCTATCACTATTATTTAAAGGTGTATCACTATCACGATCACAGTTTTTTAAAGGTGTATCATTATCACTAGAACTCAGACAGAAATAATGTTATATGTATGATGACTGTAGTAGTGTGGGTAGAGCAGAGAAAGAAAAAGTACAACAATCCAGTTGACCATTGGAAAAAAAAACTAATAAGCAAAATCTAACAATAGTTGGCAAGAAAGACCAATCAATGGTGATTTAATTTTACTTAAGTCAGCACTGGTTAATGCTCATAATTTGATGACTGCTTCAGTAGACTTATCTATATGGATTATATCCTGGCTAGGATATAGCACTAAGACAGCTTACAAAGGTTAAGGGCATCTTCCGCCCACCTAGGCTATTGACGGCTTGAGCAGAGCTGGAAAAAATCAGTGTTCTGGGTGATGTGCCCTTCCTAGCTTTCCTGCCAATAATGAGCATGCCTCTTGTGGGTTTCAAAGATCAGCAGTCAGATAGAGTTTCTTCACCTATTTCCCATCCACTCAAGGTTTTTCCTGAAGAGTGCTAATGAAGAACTTTGCTTGACATAGATGGGTAGCCTGTTCCAGAGTATGGGAAGTCTCTGGGACAGGAATCTATCCCTCCAGCATGTCCTGTTTATTGTGGTGACAAGGTTTAGGTCCCTAGAGCATGTAGCACAGAGGCATTGGGATTTCTTTAGGTGTAGCATGTCCAACAGCTCTGAGTTTGACATAGCTTTATATGTTAGGCAGAGATCACCTCGGAGTAGGTGATATGCTACAGAATAAAGCTGGAGTTTTTTGAGGTGGTCAGTGTAGGGCATTTGTTTGAGGCCAGTAATCCTCTTTGTGAGGTACTTCTATGGCCTTTCCAGCTGCTGCAGATGTCTTGCGAGTTACATTCCAAAAGGGGCGTTGTACTCTATAATGGGTCTAATGAGTGTCGAGTAGAGGGGAACAATGACCTCATTTTTCCTGGATGAGAACCCTTTTATGATGAGGTGTGCCACTTAGGACTTCCTGACTACTGTGGCGATGTGACTATCAAAGGAGAGACTACTGTCCACCTGAGTCCCAAGGTGTCTTATCACGCATTCGGTGTTAAGTAGATTGCTGCCGATGTAGTTCATGGGTACAGAGTTTTTCCCAAAAGGGATGACACTGCACCTTTTGGCATTGAGCTTGAGGCCATGGATCTGACATCAGGCATCTGTCTCAGTGAGGCCCTTCTGTAGGATGTCCACATCATTTGGGGACTTGACTATGGCTCCTAGTTTGCAGTCATCTGTGAACTTCATCAGCAAGAGGCCTTCTGCATTAGCCTGTACTTCAGAGAAGTAGATACCAAACAGGAGAGGTCCCAGGACGGAACCCTGTGGAACTCCACTTGTCACTGCCTTGAGGTCAGATTTGGAGTCTGCAACATTTACAGTGTGGGTTCTGTCAGTGAGCTAGTTGGCAACCCATCTTGTGACGTAGGGATTTATACCTAGTTTAGTGAGTTTAGCTATAATTCCAGAATGGGGGATGGTGTTGAAAGCCTTGGTGAGGTTAAGATAGGCTGTGTGAACCACCTTACCATCATCCACTGCTTTGTTGACTGCCCTTAAGAAGTCGATCAGGTTCAGGAGGAATGATCTGCCTTTCACAAACCCGAACTGGGTGGGATCCAGAGCTTGGAAGTTACCAATGTCTTTGTTTATGAGTTCCATGATGATACGTTCCGTGGCCTTGCAGACCAGGCTCGTCAGGCTAATAGGTCAAATGTTCCCGGGATCAGTGGTGGCTCCCCCTTTGTGGAGTGGATAACTGTTGCTGTGTGCCATTCAGTGGGCACAAAGCCTGATGCGAGGCTATTATTGAACGTGGTGCTTAAGTGGGGAGCCAGTTCGTTCTGAAGTTCATGTAAAATGCAGCCTGGGATGTTGTCCGGTCCCCATGGATGCTGTGTTTTTGGTTTTAGAGAGTGCAGCTTTTACCTGCGTAGTTGTGATTACAGGGACTCTGCATTCTTCCTGTATAGATATGGGCCCTTTAGGGGGTGAGAGGGGGGTAAAGTTAGAACTGAACCGATCTGCCAGGATGTTGGCAGTATCAGTTGGTTCTGTAATTTTTGTGCGTTTGTGCTGTAACTCAGAGCAGATCTGGGTGTTGCCATCTAGATTCTTGACATAGCTATAGAATGCTTTGTGGCTGTCCTTGAATTTAGTGGCCACTGGTTTTGGCCTTCGCCTCATAAAAGTATATCCCAAACAACAGAGGCCCCAAGATTGATCCCTGGGGTACACCGCTCCTTACAGGTCTACTGCTTGAGGTGGCTTCCCCTATTTTGACTAGGTGGGTTCTGTCAGTGATCCAGTTTACTATCCATCTGGTAACATATGGATTGATGCCTAGTTGAGAGTGTTTATCTATTATACCTGAGTGGGGAATAGTATCAAAGGCTTTGGCCAGGTCAAGATAGGCGGTGTGCGCCATCTTCCCCTCATCCATGGCTTTGCTGACTGTCTCAAAGACGTCAACCAAATTTAACAGGCCTGACCTACCTCTGATGAAACCAAACTGTGTGGGATTGAGTGTTTGGAGGTTGCCAATGTCCTTGTTAATGAGGTCAATAATAATCCATTCCATGGCCTTGCAGATCAGGCTAGATAGGCTCTTGGGTCTATATTTTATTGGATCAGTGAACACTCCAATTTTTAGCAAAGGGATGACAGTGGCTGTCTTCCACTTGGCTGGGATGAAGCCGCCACTTTGGTTGAATATGGTGCCTAATGGTGCTGCAAGTTCCTGCCTGAGTTCATGTAGGATGCAGCCTGGGATGTTATTGGGTCCCATGGAGTCAGTATTTTTTCCTTTGAGAGGGCAGAGACTTGCTCCCTAGAGATAAGGGGATGGGGCAGGTGCTAGGGATGTCCTGATTTACTGATGGGGGTCAGAGGGATGAAGTTTCACTGAACCTGTCTGCCAGCAGGTTGGCTATATCTACGGCATTTGTGTATGTGGTGTCCTTGACCACCAGTTCTGAGAAGATCTGAGTGCTTCCTTTGAGATTGCAGACATATGTGAAGAAGGTCTTATGATTATCTTGAGTAGATGTGGCCAGTTTGGACTTGAAGCTTGCTTTGGAGGATTTCACTAGTGCTCTTATTTGCTTGTTCAGGTTAAAGAGAGATTGCTTCCAATTAGGCATCTGCTCCTTCTTGGTCCTGGACAGCAATGTTTTCCTTTTATTATAGAGGTTATTTATTGCAGATGTCCACTAGACAGGTTTTCTCTTCCTTGAGGAGGAGGATTTTGTCCTGTCTGGTATTCCTGATTCCATGCAGCTATATAGGCTGTGGGAACCATTTTGCTCTCATCCATTGTTTTAATGACCTTCTTAAAAAAAAAACACCTGGTTGAGTAAGCATGACCTGCACTTAAAGAAACCAAATTGGGTTGGTTCCAATGTCTGGAGGTTGTGTGTGTCATTACTGGTCATTCCCATGATAACTTTTTCGATGGCTGTGCATATGAGACTAGTGAGACTTATGGATCTGTAGTTCCCAGGGTCTGTAGATGGTCCACTTTTGTCTAGAGGGATGAGTATTGTTGTTCTTCATTCATGAGGCACAAAGCCTGTTTGGTGTCTGCAGTTAAGTAGCAATTCCAGAGGGGTCTGCTAGGTCACGTTACATAGAATTTAGATGGCATCCTAGGATATTGTCTGAATCCACTGATGGTGTTCTTGGCCTTAAAGAAAGCATTAAGGACCTGTTCCCTGGTGATATTTAACAGAAATGGACAAAAAAGATCAGGCAATGTGCATTCCAGAAATGCAGTGGTGTGTAAGCATTAAGGAAAATAGAGTAGAGAAAATAATGACAGCAGATTTTTTAAAGGTGTATCACTATCACTCTCAATATCACTATTTAAAGGTGTATCACTATCACTGTTACTGTTTTTAAAGGTATATCACTATCATCATCACTATTTTAAATGTATATCACCATCACTATTTTTAAAAATGTATCACTATTAGTATCACTGTTTTTTAAGGCACATCACAATCACTCACTATTTTTAGAGGTATATCGATATCACTATCTTAAAGGTGTATCCTATCACTATTATTTAAAGGTGTATCACTATCACGATCACAGTTTTTTAAAGGTGTATCATTATCACTAGAACTCAGACAGAAATAATGTTATATGTATGATGACTGTAGTAGTGTGGGTAGAGCAGAGAAAGAAAAAGTACAACAATCCAGTTGACCATTGGAAAAAACTAATAAGCAAAATCTAACAATAGTTGGCAAGAAAGACCAATCAATGGTGATTTAATTTTACTTAAGTCAGCACTGGTTAATGCTCATAATTTGATGACTGCTTCAGTAGACTTATCTATATGGATTATATCCTGGCTAGGATATAGCACTAAGACAGCTTACAAAGGTTAAGGGCATCTTCCGCCCACCTAGGCTATTGACGGCTTGAGCAGAGCTGGAAAAAATCAGTGTTCTGGGTGATGTGCCCTTCCTAGCTTTCCTGCCAATAATGAGCATGCCTCTTGTGGGTTTCAAAGATCAGCAGTCAGATAGAGTTTCTTCATTGCTGGCAGATAAGTATCCCTCAGGGAGAAAAGTCCTTAATTAATTTTATGACAAAAACAATATTTATTTATTTAAAAACCAACAACCAAAGTTCCAAACCTCGGGGTGTAGTACCAGCAAAATCAAACGAATAACAACTGATAAACAACAGTTGCTGGTATACACTGTGGCACCAATACAGTACTGTATAGAGTCTCTATTCGGCTTAAAATATGCTCACCACTTCAAACAATGAGACACAGTCAAGTCGGTAAAGTTCACAAACATCCAATGCTGATGTGTAAAAGGCACAAATACAGCTCTCGTTTCTGCGATGAAAAATCACCAAATGCAGCAGTAATAAAAGATAAATTCCTTTTATTCACAGTAAGCGCTTTTCGCCGGCTTCTTCAGACTGTTTGACAATAAGACATGGTTAAAATAAACATTTAAATACTCTAGTGCGACTACTCATTGGTTAGAATCATGAGCATGTCATAAAACACACAACAACTAGGACCGGAACTAACCCTGCACTAGCATAAGTAATTAAAATCACAAAACAGAAGTTCAAAGCATATGTAGAATTTCAAAAGTCACAAAACATCTATAAATGTACAACACTCAATGTGAGCGGTGTCTCATATATTAAAATTGAGTCAATCCAACTGCTTCAAGATCGTTAGAAAATATATACATGTACACATAAACATCCCATGAACAAGGCGCTAACGCCAGTATATTCAAATAATATTTCGATGGATACCTGATGTTATTCATGCATAAAGAGGTCGTAGGATCACTAAGTTGGTATAACATTTAGAAATAGATCCATTCTCAAAATCGCAGCTCTTGCTGTGAAGACTACTGACTGCCGTACACCCTTGCCTGGTGAGGACGTCACCACGTAATGCAACGGCAACAAAACAGAACAGGCAGCTGACTTTCAGAACGAAAATATGCACGTATATCTCCTAATACAGCCAGCATATGATAATTAACTACATAAAGTGCAACAGTGCAAAATCTATAATAATAAATACATCAGAACACATGAGTTGATTTAAAAAGACAACGTATTAGAAAACTGTAAGTGCGTTGTCTACCATCTATGAACCTTCTTAAAACGTTCTCAAAGCATATGTAATCCTCACCTATCATTTTGTAAGAACAAGGTAAGGGAAAAACTTCATTACAGCAAACGAAGAATTATAAATTATCAATGTTTCCGATAAAAACAGGAACCGCATTTACAACATATGCTGAGGGTGAAGGGAACAAAAATAAATAATAAAACAGATCTGTGACAGGTACGAGCCATTTGAATAGTGTAAAAGCCTATCCAACCCTCATATAATAACATCTTACAGGGATGTGCAAAACACGACTATTTTAAAAATTCCTGGAACAAGCATATGACATGAACAGTAGACCAGTGAAAAAGTTGGTATACTGAAAATACCAAGGTACTCCTATGTTACTAACTTATATTAAAAAACATGTGAGGAGAGATATGTGTATAATTTTGGTATGAGATGTTTATACAAGCGATTTAATACCATAGCCCCTCAAAGTAAGGAACCTATATTACCTTATCCCTAAGAGACTCCTTTAGCCTACTAGAGTTTGTACAAACCGTTCCCACTCTAAGGCTTCACTATCCAAATAAACCAATTTAGTGGTCCTTGAATTAAAAACTGTAACAGTTTGTACTGAATAAAAACTAACATTGATATATTAAGAGGCTAACATTAATATATAAAAGGAAAATAAAGTATATATTATGTCAACACAACACATAATAAATAATAATCAGTCTCAAAATTGCATGCATATGTAATCAAAGACAGAGAAAAAGAGAACTAAGGGTGGTGGTCAAAGTGGCCATAATTATCTCTCAATAGAAGGCTAAAATCAATATTAGTGTTTTGGTGCTCGTAATTTCCTTTTTCTTAAAAAAGGTTTAATCTGGACCTTATCATTCAGGCCCGGATAATGGTCAGCTCTAAGTCTGATGATCCACTTCATCTCATTCTCTAGAGTATAGTTAATAATGTCTCCTCCTCTCGCACCTGGTATGATCTTTTGAATAACAAAAAACTTAAAACTATGACTAGTTCCTCTTTCCTTGTTGTGTTTTGCTAACGCATTGAACATAGAACCTACCCTGATGTGGTAGATATGCTCCCTAATACGTTCTTTCAGAGCCCTATTGGTTTTTCCTACATAAAATGCTGGGCATATCTCACAGGTGGCCATATAAACGATATGTATACTATTGCATGTAGTGTTCGTCTGGAAGTTATATACACGTTCAGTATTAGGGTGGGTAAAGACTGTGGTCCCATTTATGTAAGTGCACTGATTACATTTTCCACATGGCATCGTGTTGATGCTATTTGTTGGCTCCTTGTGAGTATTATATTGATACCTGGAATTACACAAAATCCTTCTCAAATTGGGTTGGTTCTTGTACACTACCTTTAATTGAGGTCCCACTATGTCCTTAATGTCCTTATCTAGTAGCAAAACATCCCAATGTTTTTCCATGATGTGTCTAATATTCAAAGAATCTCTAGTAAATAACATGGATGCTCTACTGATATTCATGGATCTGGGTACTACATCCATATTTGTGTTAGGCGATGGTTCAGAAAAATATGGTTTAGCTTTGTTCTCCCTCAGGGCTCCAACGTCTGATATGGTGCGTTCAAAATCTGCAACATCATAGCCTCTTTGCATAAACTGATTCTCTAGTTCAGCTAATTCCTTAATATAGCCTACCTCTGTGGGGTTCAACCTCGATGCCCTAATTACCTGTCCTTTCATGACGTTATCAAAAACATACCTAGGATGCATGCTTTCCTTGTGTAGTATAGTATTCCTGTGGCACGATTTCCTGTATACTGAGGTGTTCAACATCCCATTACTGAGCCTATTGATGTTGACATCTAAATAAGAAATCTGATCGTGTGAGTATGTGGTAGTAAATTTCAAAAAATTGGTGGAATGATTCAAATCAGTTATAAATCTCAAAAGAGTATCTACATCACTTTTCCAAATGAAAAACAAATCGTCCACGAATCTACGATAGATACCTACATGTTCCTTATAAAGATTGGATTCAAAAAGGAAAGTCTCCTCCCATTGAGCCATAACAAGGTTGGCGTAGCTGTTAGCACAGGACGTGCCCATGGCTACGCCATCCTTTTGGAGAAACAATGCTTCTCCAAACATAAAGATGTTATTAGTTAAGACAATTTCTAATAATAAGGTAAGAAAGTCTATTCTCTCAGGAGTGAGATCAGAGTGTGCCTTTAAGTAATCTTGAATATATTGTATCCCCAATTCATTAGGGATCACAGTAAAAAGACTCACTACATCCAGTGTGACTAATAAGTATGATGCATGGTCTTCTACGTACTTCATGTAGGAATATGAATCCAAAAGGAACTGTTTACTGTCCCTCAGAATAGTATGGTTATCGTTAACCAAGGGTCTCAGATGGTATTCAATGAAAATGGACATTCCCCAACTACATCCCCTTCTTGATGTTTATTCTAGGATGATAGAAAATGATATACATAAACATTTTGAAGAATCACATGATATGAGATTCAAATGCAATTTAAATTACAAACAAAGGCAGGCACTTAAAGATTTAAGAAATGACAATAATGTGGTGATCAGGCCAGCAGATAAAGGAGGACCGATAGTACTAATGGATGTCACTGATTATAATAGGAGAATGTGTCTCCTCCTTGAGGATTCGACCTCGTATTTAAAGATCGATATAGAATTTGTTAAGGAGAAAGTTCTACAGATATCCTATACATTGGATGAATTATTTGCATCTAATAATATAACCAAAGAACTATATAATTATTTTAGAGTTTACAACCCCCTCATTCCCATTATACAAGGCCTCCCTAAAGTTCATAAATCACATACAGAACCACCCATGAGACCTATTGTTTCAGGACAAGGGTGGGTGACTGAACCTTTGTCCATTTTCATTGAATGGCTCAATGGGAGGAGACTATCCTAGGTATGTTTTTGATAACGTCATGAAAGGACAGGTAATTAGGGCATCGAGGTTGAACCCCACAGAGGTAGGCTATATTAAGGAATTAGCTGAACTAGAGAATCAGTTTATGCAAAGAGGCTATGATGTTGCAGATTTTGAACGCACCATATCAGATGTTGGAGCCCTGAGGGAGAATAAAGCCAAACCACATTTTTCTGAACCATCGCCTAACTCAAATATGGTTGTAGCACCCAGATCTATGAATATCTGTAGAGCATCCATGTTATTTACTAGAGATTCTTTGAATATTAGACACATCATGGAAAAACACTGGGATGTTTTGCTACTAGATAAGGACATTAAGGATATAGTGGGACCTCAGTTAAAGGTAGTGTACAAGAACCAACCCAATTTGAGAAGAATTTTGTGTAATCCCAGGTATCAATATAATACTCATAAGGAGCAAACAAATAGCATCAACACGATGCCATGTGGAAAATGCAATCAGTGCACTTACATAAATGGGACCACAGTCTTTACCCACCCTATTACTGAACGTATATAACTTCCAGGCTTAACACTACATGCAATAGTATACATATCGTTTATATGGCCACCTGTGAGATATGCCCAGCATTTTATGTAGGAAAAACCAATAGGGCTCTGAAAGAACGTATTAGGGAGCATATCTACCACATCAGGTAGGTTCTATGTTCAATGCGTTAGCAAAACACAACAAGGAAAGAGGAACTAGTCATAGTTTTAAGTTTTTTGTTATTCAAAGATCATACCAGGTAGAGGAGGAGACATTATTAACTATACTCTAGAGAATGAGATGAAGTGGATCATCAGACTTAGAGCTGACCATTATCCGGGCCTGAATGATAAGGTCCAGATTAAACCTTTTTTAAGAAAAAGAAATTACGACACCAAAACACTAATATTGATTTTAGCCTTCTATTGAGAGATAATTATGGCCACTTTGACCACCACCCTTAGTTCTCTTTTTCTCTGTCTTTGATTACATATGCATGCAATTTTGAGACTGATTATTATTTATTATGCGTTGTGTTGACATAATATATACTTTATTTTCCTTTTATATATTAATGTTAGCCTCTTAATATATCAATGTTAGTTTTTATTCAGTACAAACTGTTACAGTTTTTAATTCAAGGACCACTAAATTGGTTTATTTGGATAGTGAAGCCTTAGAGTGGGAACGGTTTGTACAAACTCTAGTAGGCTAAAGGAGTCTCTTAGGATAAGGTAATATAGGTTCCTTACTTTGAGGGGCTATGGTATTAAATCGCTTGTATAAACATCTCATACCAAAATTATACACATATCTCTCCTCACATGTTTTTTAATATAAGTTAGTAACATAGGAGTACCTTGGTATTTTCAGTATACCAACTTTTTCACTGGTCTACTGTTCATGTCATATGCTTGTTCCAGGAATTTTTAAAATAGTCGTGTTTTGCACATCCCTGTAAGATGTTATTATATGAGGGTTGGATAGGCTTTTACACTATTCAAATGGCTCGTACCTGTCACAGATCTGTTTTATTATTTATTTCTGTTCCCTTCACCCTCAGCATATGTTGTTAATGCGGTTCCTGTTTTTATCGGAAACATTGATAATTTATAATTCTTCGTTTGCTGTAATGAAGTTTTTCCCTTACCTTGTTCTTACAAAATGATAGGTGAGGATTACATATGCTTTGAGAACGTTTTAAGAAGGTTCATAGATGGTAGACAACGCACTTACAGTTTTCTAATCGTTGTCTTTTAAATCAACTCATGTGTTCTGATGTATTTATTATTATAGATTTTGCACTGTTGCACTTTATGTAGTTAATTATCATATGCTGGCTGTATTAGGAGATATACGCATATTTTCGTTCTGAAAGTCAGCTGCCTGTTCTGTTTTGTTGCCGTTGCATTACGTGGTGACGTCCTCACCAGGCAAGGGTGTACGGCAGTCAGTAGTCTTCACAGCAAGAGCTGCGATTTTGAGAATGGATCTATTTCTAAATGTTATACCAACTTAGTGATCCTACGACCTCTTTATGCATGAATAACATCAGGTATCCATCGAAATATTATTTGAATATACTGGCGTTAGCGCCTTGTTCATGGGATGTTTATGTGTACATGTATATATTTTCTAACGATCTTGAAGCAGTTGGATTGACTCAATTTTAATATATGAGACACCGCTCACATTGAGTGTTGTACATTTATAGATGTTTTGTGACTTTTGAAATTCTACATATGCTTTGAACTTCTGTTTTGTGATTTTAATTACTTATGCTAGTGCAGGGTTAGTTCCGGTCCTAGTTGTTGTGTGTTTTATGACATGCTCATGATTCTAACCAATGAGTAGTCCACTAGAGTATTTAAATGTTTATTTTAACCATGTCTCATTGTTAAACAGTCTGAAGAAGCCGAAAGGCGAAAGCGCTTACTGTGAATAAAAGGAATTTATCTTTTATTACTGCTGCATTTGGTGATTTTTCATCGCAGAAACGAGAGCTGTATTTGTGCCTTTTACACATCAGCATTGGATGTTTGTGAACTTTACCGACTTGACTGTGTCTCATTGTTTGAAGTGGTGAGCATATTTTAAGCCGAATAGAGACTCTATACAGTACTGTATTGGTGCCACAGTGTATACCAGCAACTGTTGTTTATCAGTTAATATTTATTTATTTATTTAACACTGTTTTATTCTAGGAATTTAATTTCTTTTAAACTGTCATGTGACTTGTCTGTCATTTGAAAGATTGCGGCTCTTTTATTTTTAGTGTAAATTTGTTTTTTTTTTCTAACATTTTTTGTGAGAAGTTTGATAAATTGTTTTTGGGAGCAGGAGCAAGTGCATGGGGTGCTTAGCACGGTGTTTTAAGGTAAAAATACCTTCTTTTGATACTTGCCTTCTACAGGATTACTGCGGTTTCAGGCTTCTTTCTTGTCTTTACCATGGAACAGTTTTCCAGTTCCTCAGTTCTTCCTTCCTCTGGCCACAGAAAGAACATCTCCAGATAGCTTTTGCCCCTTTTGCAGGCATCTAGTTTGCCTCAGCTGCAAATGGGTGGCTTTGCAGTGGTTATTTGGGGGTCCTTAGGAGCAGGGAATGCATCTCTGTCTAGCCAGACTGGGGAGCCTGTTTCCCAGGATGGCGTCACTGACAAGAGTCAGTATACTTTTATAGAGATTCCTGTTGAAAAGAAGCAAAAAGTTAAACATTCATCTTCTCCGGTCTCCAGTATCTTAGACAGAGATGATTTATTTGTGATTAGCTTAGGGCTTAGTACTTATTCTGGAGTTACTGGTAAGAGAAAAAGTAATTCTTCATTTTCTGAAGATTCCCTGTGTGATGAGCAGGGAAATAATTGTGAGGAAAAAAACTTCTGTTTTCCCCCTCAGGAAATTTATTCCATTTCTGAGGAGAGTATTTCTTCGAATTTTCACTTGGAAATATTTTCTTTTTCTGAAACCATATCTGGGATGAAAAGTTGCTTCACTGGAAGTATAATGACACTCCAGTTGCTTTGAAAAAATATTATTTATTACAGCTGGGATTTCCTCGGCCTAATCCTGTTCCGCATGTTATTCCAGTTTTGGAGGTTGATTTTATTACAACCTGCAGCATACCTGACAGCCAACCTGCAGCCCCTAAAAAGCAGATAGATTGTATAAAGTGCCACAGTCACTTGTAGCCACGGTGTAATCCCAGATCTGATCCTGCAGTGATTTTATTGGCAAATCCTTCTGCAGCTAAACATTTTGTAAATGTTAATCTCTCCTATAATAAATATGTAAAAGCATTTGATTTGGGAAAACTATGTTTCTCTGCCACTTTTATTTTCAGGATCCTTAATTGTCAAACTCACATATAAAAGTTTTGGCTTGCTTTGTTTGAAAATATATGGAACATTATTTCCACTTTTCCTTCTTCTCTGGGCAAATCTTCCCTAAATATGCTTATTGCTTCTGTGTCTCAAGTAACCAGAAACTTTCTCAAGTGTGCTTATAAACTCAGCTGTTGTCCCTTCCAGAGCATCAGCTACTAAATCTGTTATGAGAAGCTTTGCATATTTATGTTCTCAAAATTTGCCTGAGGATGTGAAAGCTGAAGTTTTTTATTTATTTATTTATTTAAATTTGTTGACCGGGAGTGTCCGACTGGATGTGGGTCCATTTTCAGCGGAGGCCCGGGGAGAAAAGCTCCACAGTAAAATAAGCAGACAGTAGTCACATTGGATTACATAGCGATTAACAATTTAACAGAAATTACTATAAAGTTCTGAATTCTCTCCTTGAATAGAGATATTGTTTTTGGAACATCTGCTGCTGTTTGCCAGCACATTGTTATAAATCTAGCACTGGTCTCTTTCAGGGCTCTAGCCTCCCTCTTTCAGTAGCATGAAAGCTCTGAAGGGCTTGCCACCCAGACCTCTGACCTCTGTTCAAGCTGTCAATGGTTTGGGCATGTGCAAGGTGCCCTTAAGCTTTGGAGACCGGCCGGCTGTTATATCCTAGGCATGATATAACCCATATAGCTATGGCTACTATAGTAGTGATCATTCAAACATCTGCTGTTATGGTAAGTTTACTTACAAAATGGTACTTTATTGTTGACTGTTATTGTTTTTATTTAGTGCAGAGAAAGGGAAACAATTTGAGCAAAAGTATTGTGATGTGTTGCTCTCTCACAACAGTTCCCAAAAGGAGTAATAGGTAAAGGTAGGCATTAAAAGGGTTGAACGTATTGTGAGGTGAGGTGATGTGATCTTACTACAGTTATTAAATGAGTAAAATGTAAAGGAGGGAATGGTCTATGCATAGGGCTCTACCAGAAAAGAACTCTTCTAAGTTTGGGCCACACCTGACAGCAATTACAACAGTGAAGATTATCAAGGATGGTCTGGAAAATCCACGTGAAGTAGAGTTTCTCCCTATCCTTATTTAAGCAAAACTTGGACCAAGGGATGGTTAATTGGAAAGTTATCCCTGGTCTGGTGCCTATGTCTCTAATGAACAGAGGAAGTCAGTAAATCACCCAATATATAAATCAAATTTGTGGGACACATTTGGGTTGCACGGCTAGGCTTGTTAAGGTCCCTAGTGATTGTTAATGTAGTGCACACCTATGAACCTATGAATTTCAACAAACACTACTCAAAGCACAACTAGAATATGCAAATAAAAGCATGCACAAGGCTCCAAAACACAGATATCATCCTATACCATGCAACCAATGAGCTGTGGCCTAAAGGGTAGGCAAGATATAACTGCCTGAAAACATTTAAAAAAGTGAAAAGATCTGACCCAAGTGTCACTATACCAATAAATGATCATGGAATCCAAACTACACTCAAATGACTAGAGCCACAAAAGGCAGCACACTAAAATGTTTTCACCAAAATACCCAAGGGACATTTCCTTGATGTGAGCTTATTGAGTGAGCTAAGCATTATGGGTAAAGAAGAGTTAGACTATGAAAGTTCTACTTCTGAATAGACTTCATCTTGCGGTATCTAGTACTGAATGTTAAATAATATTTATTTATTTATTTGCAGTTGGTTTACCAGGATAGTCCATTGGGTCACAAAGAACCCATTTTCAATTGAGTCCTGGGGAGAAAAGCTCCAAGCAGAAAATTACAGTGAAATATCTTGTTACAAATTGTTAAAGTTATAGTTACAAAAGCCTAGTAAAAACAATTTCAAATACAACAGAATAGTGATTAATATTAATATAGTACAATCAAAAGAGAGAATAAAGTTTACAATATGATAACAGAGGTGACTTTACATATATGGTATGTTACACTAAAAGGTGCATGTTATACAATCGGTATCAAGGCTTAAACAAGTGAGATCAGGATGTATGAGATAGGAGGAGAAAAGAAGAGAGGAGAGGCGATTATATGGGGTGATAGCAAGAACATTCCCACTGGGAAAATAGATGTGAGAGAAGAGATTTTTTGAAAGAACGGATGTTTGAGGTGGTGGTAGGGAGTTCCAGAGACGACCTAGACTATAGGATAGGAGATTTTTTCCTGGGGGATGTGATGGTTTATACAGTTCTATTAGGTTTTGGTTGTTAGATCTTAGGAGTCTTTCTGGGTGGTGCATTTTAAAGGTAGAGGAAAGGGAGGGACAGAGGGAAGGGTTGAAAATTAGCTTGTGGACAATAGTAAGTTGAGTATAGGTAAGATGATTGGTGAGTTCCAACCATTTTAGTTTGTGGAGAGATGAGCAGTGGTGTGAAGCGGACTTATGGCCAGTAGTAAACTTGGCAATTTTGTTATAGCAAGAGGAGAGTTGTGATTTGATTGAAGATTGTAGGTTAGTTAGGAGTGGGGCACCATAGAGGAGGGAGGGGATGAGAAATGTGGTGGAGAGGGTGATTTTAGTGGAGGGTGTTAAATTGCGATTTTGTCGGTAGAGCATACCATGTTTTTTATGGGTTTTTTTTTATATTAAGTTGAAGATGGGAGCAGAATTTGAGCTGACTATCTATTTGGACACCTAATAATTTGGCCTCTGAAACGAGTTTGATGGGTGTGTTACTATGACTAGTGATAGGGCATGTACTTATATTATAAGAGGTGGCTTTGGATGGAGTGAATAGCATTAGCTTGGTTTTAGATGCATTTAGTGCGAGGTGATTTTTTTTCATCCATAGTTCGGTGGTTAAGAATGCATCTTGTGTGAGCTTTAGAAGGGTAGGTATAGAGGTAGCAGTACAGATAATAGTTGAATCATCTGCATATTGGATGATGTTAGTGAAGGGGATGGAGTTATGGAAGTCATTTATAAATATATTGAAAAGAAGGGAGCCTAGTATGTATCCTTGAGGGACTCCAGTTGGGGTATTATGAAATGGGGAGGTGGCTTTTTTCCATTTTACAGCTGGACATCTATTAGATAAGTAGCTAGAAAACCAATTCAGAGAGGAAGGTGACAGGTTAAGCTTAGAGAGTTTAGTTAGGAGTAAATTGTGGGAGATAGTGTCAAAGGCCTTGGAGAGGTCTAGCAAAAGGGCTGAGACAATGTGGCCTGAATCTCGTGCTTTATTCACAGTTTCCAGGAAGGAGAGAAGGGCAGTCATAGTGCTGTGACCAGGTCTAAAGCCATGTTGTGTGGGAGTAAGTAGATTATTATCTAAGAGATATGGTAAGAGTTGTAGGTGAATACACTTTTCCAGGAGTTTAGAGATGGGGGATAGGATGGCGATGGGACAGAAGTTAGTTATGTTATTATTGTTGCCACCTTTATGCAAAGGTATGACATAAGCCTTTTTCCAGATTTGGGGTACTAAACTTTCTTGAATGGAGCGGTTGATTAGAATACTGATGGGGTAGGCAATGGCTTCTGCAGCTATAGCAACATAGTATGAAGGAATGTTATCGGGGGCATGAGAGCATGGTTTCAGTTTCTGGAGGAGTTTTTTTTATGGTGGATGTGGGTACAGGTTTGAGTGAGAATGGTGGAAGCTGAGAGGAGGGGGTATTGAGGGGTGGTGATGGAGGGAAGATAGGAGGGGAAGCAGAGGTGGGGGTACAGGAGGTATAGGATTAAAAGAGGATGATGGGGACAGTGCGGTGGATGTGGTGGTGTTAGAGGATGAGAAAGAGAATGATGAGGTTAGTGTGGATTTGGAATCAATGAAAAAAGTATTGAGCTGAGTAGCCAGATCTATGTCTGGAGCTTCAGGGTCTGGGCTAGGGGTGTCTGATTTGCTGGGGTTAAGGAGGGTGGAGAGGCCTTTCCAAAACATTTGGGGGTTCATTTTGTTATTGTTTTGGAGTATAGAAAAATAGTTCTGTCGGTCTATGATGATTATTTTTTTTACTTTGTTCCTAAGCATTTTGAATTCATTATGAGTAAGGGGAGTCCTGAGTTTTTGGTAATATGCCCAAGCTTCATCTCTGAGGTGCATGGTTGCTAGTGTGTTTTTTGTTAGCCAAGGAGCTGTTCTGTTTTTTATTCTTTTTGTCCTTAAAGGAACATGGTGGTCTAGGAGGTTCAAGAAGGTTGTGTTGAAGTGGATGACTGCTTGTTCCAGTGGTAAAGTTTTTAAAGTATTCCAGTTTATTGCTTTTAGAGAGTTGGAGAAGGTAATGGGGTTGAACGTTTTGTGGTGGCGTATAGTAATTTAAGTGTGTGTAAGATGCAACGGAGAGGACAAACGACATATGAATGTGGGTAAGTGATCACTAAGGGAATCGGGAAAGGTGCCGCTGTCTGAGAAATAATGAGGGTGGGAGACTAAAATCCAGTCAAGGATACTACCATTATGGACTTATTTTGAGGGCCTGGTTATGGAGTTGATCAATTGTGAGAATTTGTAGAGGTTAATGTTAAGTGGGTTTGTGGGAGACTGTATAGAGGACCAGTTGATATTAGTGTCCCCCAGAATTATTGTTTCCATGCTAATGTTAATAAAGCCAGGAGAGGATGTCCTCAAGAGTAGAAGTATTGTCACCAGGAGGGATGTAAAGGGAGACTATAATTATGTGTTTATGTTGGTTAACTTGAAGTAGGGCTAAAAGTAATTCAGCTTTATTAAACTGGGGTGTGGGTTTGTTATAAGGAGTAACTGATAAGGAGGATAAGTATAGGAGGGCTACTCCGCCTCCTTTTTTGTGGGTTCTATAATTTCTAATGATTGAGTAGTTGGGTGGTATTATTTCAGTATCTTTTATATGGGGGTTCAGCCAAGTTTCAGAGATAGACAGGATATCTGGTTTATTGTGTACAAGCCAGGCATGGAAATTAGGGACTTTGTTAGCTATGCTTTGGGCATTTAAGGAGGTGAATAGTAAGGATGTATCTGTTGAAGGAGATGTGGAGGGTCCTGGGTTGGGGTGTATGTCTCCAGAAAGTAGTAAGGTGGCTAGATGAAGGAGTAGATTAGAAAGGTAATTGGATTGCTTGGAGTCATGGGTGAGTTTTATTAGGTGTGTGAGGGTATTGTTGGGTGTAGAGGGGATAGGATACTTGTAAGGGGTTATGAGTTTGTAGGGGAAGAGAAGGTGGTGTAGTATAGAGTACAGGTAAGGAGATATTGGGATGAGTGGGTGTGAAAGGGGTTGGCTCAGATAAGTTATGTGTAAGGGTGGAGAATGGTTAATGTTTGTAGGTTGGGTGAGGTAGTGAAAGTAGGTTATACAGAGAAGTAGTAGAAGTTGGAAAGAGTAGAATTGTGGTTTTGAGATCATGGTAAGATAGAGTAGTGAGAGGAGGTTTATTTATAACTAACTAAGTTGCAAGGATGGCAGAGCTGAGTGTTTTGGGAGGGGTAGGTGCAAATTTGATTAAGGGGGAGAGAAGTAGTAGTTAAATGTGTAGGATTTGGAAGTGGATAATGGAATGAGGGGTGGAGTCTAATTGGTTGAGGCTGGATGGTGGGTGTGGTTATACAGGTATAAGTGTAGAGGTGCTGGGGGTGGGTGAGATTTGGGGGTAGGGGAGTGGAGTGAGCCCGCAGGGCGAACGGAGCGGAAAGAGCCAAGGTAAGCTACTGATGGCTGAGAACCAATCAGTAGAGGACTGATAGCATGAGGTGAGTACAGAGGACAGATATTAGACAGGGTGGAGACACCTAGAAGACAGAGAGGGGCTTAAATTGGAACTATAGGGATATTTTAGGAAAAATTAAGGCAGCTATGCATACATGTGCGTGTATAAACTAAAAATAAGAATAACAAGGACTCAGTCATTGAACTGAAAACACATACACATGTGTATATATATATATATATACATATCGGTATAGAGTAGTGTTTGATCGAACTATAATTGACTTTTTAAGAATAATTTCACTGATCACCAAATTGTCAAAAATACACCATCATCTTGTAACAAGTGAAAGATTTCTTCCACCCCAAATTAATACACAGAAGGCAAAGCCTTTGCAGAAGGGTAAGACCTGCATCTCTCTTTGTGTGTGTGTGTATATATATATATATATATATATATATATATATATATATATATATATATATATAGATAGATGGCTTAACTCAAAAGGTACTGATGCATTAAATGGCATTATGCTGCATAACTGTACTATATTAATAATCTGCTCACTCATTTCAGAACGAACTACATAGCTTTTGTTTTTGTTTTTTTTTTTTAATTTTAACTTTACTTACTTGTAAGCTATACTCTGTTTTAATAGCACTTTTGTTCAGCTGGCAAGTTCAATCATTTTGATATGTATGTGTGTGTGTGTGTGTGTGTGTGTGTGTGTGTGTGTGTGTGTGTGTGTGTGTGTATATATATATATATATATATATATATATGGATTCACTTTATAATCTCAAAATACTAAAATATCGAATTTCAGTATCTCGAGACCATGAAGTCAAAAATCCATATAACTGAAACCAGACAACCACGAAACCCAAAACCATGAAACCACAAAACCGTGAAAACACACAGCACACACTACACAACACATACAAACACAAACACACATACCTCCCAACACTTTCAAAAAAGCAATACAACACTCAGACACACAACTAAACAAGCACACATGCCTTTTCTTCCTATATGCAGGGGGGCAAACCCCCCTGCACACCCACAACTTAAATATACTAACTCCAAGTTCGCACTAAATTTACACACACACGAAACATCACCACACAAGCAACATTTCCCTCCCACACACACATCACTGTAACAAAACACACTAACACACACCACAGCCCCTGCCCGAAACCCTTAAACAAAAACACTTACCTGAATCCATGAACACAGCTCAATACCAGAACCGCTAATCCAACATCTCCAACATGCGAGATTTTGGATTTTGCTCTTCTGGTCTTTCGCATTTTTGGCTTTCCAGTTTATCGGCTCAAGATTCTGAAATTCGATATTTCAGGATTTTGAGCTTATAAAGTGAATCCATATAGATATACATCTATATCTATATGTATATATCATTTGTTTAACTTCTCTGTTCTCCATCTGCCACAACTTTGGCCCTCTGGCTCTGGCTTATCCCTACAGCCCTCACTACTCTCCTTGGGCATCACTATAGCTCCTTTCCAGAAGTCCCAGACATACCCTTCTGCAGGAAACCCCCACATCATCTACCAGGGAAGACAGCATAATTTGTAAGAGCTGAGGAGAAGGACTCAATGAGTAGAAGCAAGAAGGGCAGTGGGAGCCATCATGTACTGACATGGTCAACACCCTTGTGCCATTAGGAATGCCATGCAATGATGTCAGTATGCCTGATGTGTGCATCTGCCCACCAGACAAAGGATGGTATGCCACTCCCCCTAACTATTGCAGGCTTGTGAAACTCCCGGAGTCCAACAGACATTCTGCAGCTAACGATCACTTTACCCACTTCCTCTCAGCATAGGATAGCTATCCATTGGTTGTTTCATCATATTGTCTTCCATGCTAACCCTCCCTGCAGGCTAAGTCAATTCCAGGTTTCTGTTGGAACAGAGAGGCGCCTTACCCCTGCTCCATCAGGTTGATATAGTAATTGTGAGATAGACTGAGTGCTTATAAGTTGCTTCATCTGCTCTATGCTGTAGTTCTAGCTGCCTGGTCAGTGTTTTAGTGATACTAAGAAGTGGCTGGTCATATTAAGTATTTTATTTTCCCATTTAATGGACGTCAGAAGACTGATGGCAGCTCTGAAGGAAGAGAGATTGGTTGGGACGTGATGAGAGAAAAACATTGTTTCAACAGGAAATGCCCGTCCTTGATCCTGGCTCTCTACCATGTTTAAAAATAGCCCAGTTTTTTGCTCAGTATGCTCTGCTAAGGCATTAGCTAGCCTGGGGTGGGGTTTGCACCAGGTATAAGTTGTTAGGAGGCTTGATCAGCACTGTACAAGAGGTGGCAATCAGTCCCTGTATGTCAGAATGATTGCTGTTAATCATTTAGCAGACATGGCTTTAACATTGTAGCTGTTTAAATTATGTAAAATCCTACCTGTTGTGTTTTAGCAGTTGTAAATATATAAAAGCTACTGTTTGATTTATGGTCCTCAGCTCCAGAGGACTTTTTTTTCCCTGTTCCTCATCTTTGATTGAGGTGAGCACTGAATAGGGTATTTGCCTGAGGGTGGCATACACCCAAGCTACAGGTTTGTGCTCTGCACTGTTCAGTAGCAGAAGCTTCATTCCTACTGCTAAGAATAATTTAAAAAGGATAAGCACTCTGTAGGCACACAGGAAAATATATTTTTGGTTCTGATAGTTAAAAGTATAGATGAATTTCTGATGATAAATAAGATGCTAGAACCATGTGTACTCTATTCCAGTCCTATGCAGCATTTTGAGTGATTTGAAAATGGTTTGTTTTCATTTATAAAACTGTATGATTGCCTATGTCATAAGTAATAATTTAATAAAGATGTTTCTTGTTTAATAACTAAATAAAAAATATAAGACTAATCAGAAAGACTTGCATGCAGGAAATGTTCGGGATATTAAGTCTTAGGGGTCCCCCTTCTGGTGAGTTTTAAAACAGGCATATTCATGAAGAAAATAACGATAACATTTCTTAGCAGTAGTCATACTTCTCAATCTAAGAGCAATAAATCTGGACAAGGCCATAAAGAATGGGACAAAGGCCTAAAAAGAGGGGCAATTTTTAAATATTGGTCTTACAAACTTAGAAGTTTGATGGAACAACAGGTTTTGCATTAGTATGAATTTTCTGAAGGGTACAAACTCTGAAACTTAAATGTCTGTCATTTTTCTTAACTTCAGTCTTTAGTGATTTACCACTGATTTGCCAATAAAACACAATTTTAAGAAACATGGACCAAACATATGAGGCAAAAGTCTGGGCATTCTGAAAAAATCTGTACAGTTGACAAATATGGTAGTAGCATGTGTCCCAAGAATGCTTGTTCATGGGTAAATATGTGTGTAGATTATTACTTGCCTAGGCAATTACTAGGAGACCAAAGGTGAGAATTAAACTCTGGACCTTGTGTCTAAGAGGTAAACACTTTCAGCATTATCTTAACATCTAACCTCACTTACAAAAAAAGCTATTTACAAGTTTCTGTCTCTTCTCTTTGTACAATGTTTGTAATCTAATTTATATTGCTCAGTTTGTGAAATATTACTCCACTTACCACTGTGTTATAGAAATTTCTTTCAAAGAACTCTTTTGCAATTGCAAATAATTTTTTCAGTAAACAGCCTCGCCCATCGATTAAATCTCATGATGTTCAAAAAGATTTCTACTAGGTACTAGTCATCACAGACCAAATATTTTTAGTTTGCAACATCTGAAAAGGAGATATCCTAGTGGCAGACCTGCACATCTTTTGTAGACAGGAAGCCATTTGGTTTTAGCTAAGACTAGGAAGCAGTACTCACAATAAGGGAAAATGTAACGAATCTTTAGTTTATTATCTGCAAAGTTGTGTATATATATATATATATATATATATATATATATATATATATATATATGCATTTACTTATTTGTTTTAACTGGGTTGATGGGCCATGACAAATGGCAATGTGGCAATTACGCATTTTAATACAGAATTACATGTATTATTAATAACATAATAATGACAGTGTATAATAGAAGAAATATACATACAAAGCATAATCAAAACATTTGAGCTAGGATTAGCAGAATTTCCTTCTCGACAACTGTTGTTCTTTCTGGAGACAGCAAATGAGTTATTTTCTAGGCCCAGAAGAGTAGTTTATGTTTGTTTTTTTCCAAGTGAAATTGAAAGTTAAATTGTGGTTGTAAGCATATTTCAAAGGACATGAATTTATCAGTAATTTTGATAATGTTATTATTGTTCTACAGGATATGCCAGTCTGTAGTGCCAAGGTATGTTTATGTTACATTTCAAACAGCACGGGTTTGGTTTTCATGTGGCTGAGGTCATCCATTTCACGCAGCCCCAAGGAAAATTGGACAAAATTGTGTTCTAGGAGGTTTTTGAGTTTTTTTTTTTTGGGGGGGGGGTGATTGAGGTAAAAGGCATCAAAAATGAGGTAGGCAGTGTGCCAAATATCACTCCAGTGTTCTCTGCATACAAAAGAAAAATAGACTGTAATGAGATGCCCTTGCTTTCTGTGAATTAATTTTGCCTTTCTGTCCATGTCACATATACCATGTCAAGGATACTAAAATAACCCAACTTTGCTGAGGCTTTTAGTGCTCAACATCTGAAGAGAAAAGTTTGCATAGATAAAACTGACCATAAAAAGGAATACATGCATGTTAATGCAAGAATGATGTTCATATGTGGCTTGAACACACAATGGCTAGTATTGAGAAAGAACACCCCCCACCCCGCTTGCACAAACTGCTGCAACCAAAAGGGGCAGTTTCCTCAGTCATGAAAAATGTGATTAAGGAACAAGTTTAGCCATAATAAGTAAAGATCTCATTATCAGATAGTTTGCATGTCTCTGAATTGAGACCTGCCCGCAGTAGTACTAATCAGCACTTTCCTGTAGCAATCACTACTAGTGGGCTATGCATCGCGTTGGTACACATAGTCCTATCTATCATTCACTCTCCCACACACATGCACATTCAAGCACACAGACACACACCTCAGCTGTCCCCGAGTTTACAGAATGCCCATGACGTTGCCTCTTATTTTTCCCTGAAGCTTGTAAATCACAGATGATTACAGAGAGACAATAAAGACGTTAGAGCTTCGTTATTCTTATCATTCTGAATGCGCTTTGTGATGCAAAACCTGTTGTTCTATTAAAGTTTTACGCAGCTTAGAGTAATATTTATAAAGTTTCCATATTCTGTACTGCCACGCATACTTATTGTTAAAAGTGCTTTATGGTACAAAACCTGCTGTTCTGTTAACTGTTTACATGATTTGTTGTTTCATTTTCTAAGTCCCTGGTGTGTAGTGTCCTCCACCCAGTATTACAGGCTTTGCTTATTAACCTAGGGGAGTTAAGGGATATGTCAGTTACCTTCCCCACACGCACATGTGTACAGTCACACACACACAAGCTCACACACACACACACACACACACACACACACACACACACACACACACACACACACACACACACACACACACACGTACCTCTCTAAAGACATTTACTTTACTTAATCTCACCTTTAATGTAGTCTACCCCACTGGCTACCATAGGGGAGCACAATTTCAGCTGTGATCATTAACACTGCAGGTTGTGCTAACTTGCTTTACTAATTACTAATTTATTTAATTGAATTGCTCAGCTGCATAAATCCCTTGCTCAGAAATTTCTATGGAAGAACACATGGCTAATTAATACTGGCACTCCCCTGGAATACCTAGTAGCATGAAGCATGGCTGTTAAGACAGCCCACAGTGCTGGCCCTACAGATCATTGAAATCATTGTGGTAGGTCTGTCTCTAAATCAAAAAGGGCCACCTCCAGTGGTAGTGGCCAATTTCCACAAATTCTTTCATACTTGCATACATATTTTCATAAATAAGTGGGCTACATTTCTTATGGGACATTACACAGGTTCATAGGAAGTTACTAAGCTAATGGCCCTAGGGCCCTTACAAACCTAGCCAAGTTCTACCCTTATATCTACGATCAGCACCTATTGCCCCTGTCCAAGAAGGACACAGGTGGCACCCCGGGATGAATTTATGGTTACCCATCCAATCATCCATATTTTGTTTGAAGAGGGCCAATGAGGTCCTCTGTTTGACATGAAGTGAGAGTCTGTTCCCAAGGCATGGTAACCTCTGAAAGACAAATCTGTCCATCCAGCAGGTTCTATTAATGTGATAAAATATACTGAACCTACTGATATTGCCAACATCCTGGCAGATAGACTCAGTGCAAACTTCACCCCCCTCTCACCTCCAAAGGGGCCCACAACAATACTGGAAAAGTGTAGTGTCCCAAAAGCTACAGATGCACAGGTGAAAACAGCCCTTTCAAAAGCCAAAAACAGATGGTGTCCCAGGCTGCATCTTGCACGAACTACAGAACAAACTAACCCCCCACCTAAACGCTGTTCAACCTCAGCCTCTCCACAGGCTACATGCCCATAGAATGGTGCACGGCAACGGTTATTCCTCTCCACAAAGCAGGGGCCACAACTGACCATGGTAACTATCGCCCCATAAGCCTGACTAGCCTGGTCTGCAAGGCTATGGAGCGCATCATCATGGAACTCATTAGCAAAGACATTGGGAACCTCCAAACACTTGACCCGACCCTGTTAAGGGCAGATCATGCCTACTAAACCTGGTTGACTTCTTCGAGACAGTCACCAAGGCCATAGATGAGGGAAAGGTGGTTCACACAGCCTACCTTGACGTCGCCAAGGCTTTTAACACCATTCCCCATTCAGGTATTAAAGAAAAACTCACCAGCCTGAACATAAACTCCTACGTCACAAGATGGGTTGCCAACTGGCTTACAGACAGAACTCACACGGTAGGAATAGCAGGCTCCAGGTCCGACTCTAAACCAGTCACAAGTAGTGTCCCACAAGGCTTGGTCCTGGGACCCCTACTGTTCGGCATATACTTCTCAGAAGTACAGAAACACAGGAGGACTATGGCTAATGAAGTTTGCTGATGACTGCAAACTGGGAGCCATAATTGACTCTCCGGCTGACATGGACATCCTCCAAAAGGGTCTTACTGAGACGGACACCTGGTGTCAAAGTTATGGCCTCAAGCTAAATGCCAAAAATGCATAGTTATCCCGTTTGGGAAAAACAAAACACTCACGAATTACCACATAGCTGGCAGCCCCCTTAATACAGAAGAGATAATAAGAGATCTGGGGACCCAGGTAGATAGTAATCTCTCCTTTGACAATCATATTGCCAGAGTAGTTAGGAAATCCTTCTACGTGGCCCATCTAATTACTAAAGGGTTCGCATCTAGAAATAAAAAGGTTATAGTGCCCCTCTACTCGTCACTCATTAGACCCATCATAGAGTACAATGCCCCATTTGGGATGTACCTCAAAAGACACTTCCAACAGCTGGAAAGACCACAAATGTACCTCACCAAGAGGATTACTGGTCTCAAACATATGCCCTATGCAGCCCGACTGAAAAAACTCTGGCTGTACTCAGTGGCATATCGCTTACTCAGAGGTGATCTCTGCCTGACTTACCAAGCCATGTCCAACTCAGAATTGATGGACATGCTCCACCTAAAGAAATCCAAGCCACTGCAAGCCACGTGCTCTAGTGAGCTAAACCTCACCACAACAATAAATAGAACATGCTGGAGGGATAGATTCCTGTCACATAGACTCCCCATGCTTTGGAACAAAATTCCAAATTACATCAAGCAGAGCCCCTCACTAACACTCTTCAAGAGAAACCTTGACGAGTGGATGGGTAACAGAAAATACAACCCTGGGATCACTTCATTGGCTCTGCTTGACAGAGGATCAGTTAATTAATCAATGGGGCGGCTAAATCCGACACACACTGGCTAGGCTTATAAATGCCCTCAAGCAGATAGCCTAGTACCTACCTATGAGCCTATATACCAGGTTAAGGTCTTTAGAGTAAGTAAGCTGTGTACCATTTGACTTGCAGATATGCAGCGTTTCCAGTAAAGCAGGGTCAGAGATTGCCTTATATGCAAAGTAGAGATCACCTCTGAGTAGTCTGTATGAAACAGAATAAAGTGACAGTGATTTCAGATGATCCACATAGGAAAGATGTTGAAGACCTTGAACTTTCCTTGTGAAGAACCTCTGTGGTCTCTCCAATTGCTGCAGATGCTTAGAAAAGTACATACCAAAAGGGGCGCTGTACTTAGTTATTGGCCTGATGAGGGAAGAGTACAGGGAGGTTATAACCTTTTTTTTTTCTGGATACAATGGCCTTACTTATGAGATTAGCAATATAGAATGCCCTTCTTACCACTGTGGAGACATGGTGATCAAAGGTAAGGTTGCTTCCCACCTGTGTGCCCAGGTCTATCACCACTGAGTGCATACTTAAGGTGTTGCTATTGATGTGGTAGTTTGCAGGAACATCACTCTTACTGAAAGGGATGATGATGCATTTTTTTGTATTGAGTTTAAGGCCATGACTTTGGCACCAATCATTTGTTTGTGTAAGACCCTCTTGTAGGATTGTGACATCATTTGGAAATTCTATGACTGCTCCCAGTTTGCAGATATCAGCAAACTTTGTCAACCACAGACCTTTAGTTTTTGCTTGTACTTCGGAGAAATAGATTCCAAACATTAGAGGTCCCAGGACTGATCTCTATGGAACACCACCAGTTACAGGTCTGCTGTTGGCGGTGGAGTCCCCTGTTTTGACTATATGTGTTCTATCTGTGAGCCAGTTAGTAACCCATCTAATGATATAAGGGTTGATACCTAGCTGGGTGAGTTTTTCAATGATGCCTGAGCTGAGTGGGAGATAGTGTCAAAAGCCTTGTCTAAGTCTCGGTAGGCTGCATGCATAGATTTCCCCTCATCCAGGGCCTTGGTAACTGTCTCAAAGAAGTCCCCCAGGTTTAACAGGCATGATCTCCCTTTGACAAATGCAAACTCAGTAGGGTCAAGTGTTTGGAGATTACCTATATCTTTGTTGATAAGGTCCCTGATAATTCCTACCATGGCTTTGCAGATAAAGCTAGTCAGGCTAATAGGTCTACAGTTCCTGGGGTCAGTGGAAGCACCACCTTTGTACAAGGAAATAACAGTGGGCATTTTCCATTCAGCTGGGATGAAGCCAGTGCTTAGACCATGATTGAAAGGAGTACCCAATGCTGTTGTTAATTCTTGTAGCCCATGTAGGGCACAGCCTGGGATGTTATCAGGTCCCATAGATGCTGTGTGCAAAGTATATGTGGTATCATTAACTACCAGTTCAGCAGGAATCTGGGCCTTTCCTTTTAGTTTACTGATGTAACTAAAGAATGCCTTATGGTTGTCCTTAGTTGAGGAAGCTAATTTGGATTCATAGTTTGCTTTGGAGGACTTCACAAGAAGTCTTATTAGCTTGTTTAAGCTGAGGAGGGAGTGTTTCCAGTTTAGGGCACACACCCTCTTACTCTCAGACAGCAATTTCTTTCTCTTATTGTAAAGCCTGTTAATGGCAGTTGTCCACCAAGCAGGTTTGCTCTTCCTTGAGGAGCTTGTTTTGGTCTTTTCAGGTATGGCTGAGTCAATGCAGTTATACAGGTGTTTATATAAAGCATTGGAATAGAACTTGGCATAGTTGCTAGTTCCATCTGAGGGGAGAGGTGCAGTAAAGCTATTTATAATATCCTGTAAGAGGTTATAGTTTGATTTGGAGAAGCTTTTTAGTTTAGTTGCTGCTGGGGGGCTTAGAGGTGATTGTTACTTCAAACAAAACTGATTTGTGGTCAGATCTCACTAGGGAAGACCTCACAGTGGGGATTCTGCAGTGGTCCCCCATATTGGTAAACACCAGATCCAGGATGTTGGCACCCCTTGCAAGAGTGTCAAACAGCTGGTCCAGGGCACTCGAGTTAAATTCGAGGAACCGTTGAGCAAGTGAGTTTGAGCACAAGTAATTTACCCAACCAATGGATTGGTAGTTAAAGTCACCAAAAACCATGGTGTTCAGATGTATCTTTATAGATTCAGGTATATCCAAATAGACAGAGGGGGTGTCCTGATTCATGGAGGGGGGGGTCCTGTAGCTGGTAATGACTTGAATAGGTGTCCTACCAACAGCTAATTGCACCTGAAGTATCTCCAGGGTTTAACCAATCTGGAGGTGTATTTATCTTTAACAAATATTGATAAACTGCCTCCTTTAGTTTCCATGCCTTCAATTTGTGTTCTGAACGTGTGGAAGGAGGTGTAACCTGGTATGGCTGGGGTGCTCTCCACAGCCTTGAATCAGGTCTCTGTGACTACACAAATGTCTGTACATACAAACTCATGGTTGGAGACTACCCATGCAGAATACATGTTATGAGCTGTTTGTTAATCATGAAGAAATACATTATTTTACTATTTATATTAATATTGTATGAGCTTTGTAGACCCTGCAGTTTATCAATTAAAAGTGCCAGTATAGTAACCATTTGAAAAGTCGGGTACTGCATGAGCAAATCCCAAAATACAGACACTGAATATCTCTATGTATGTGTATATATATATATATATATATATATATATATATATATATATATATATATGTGTGTGTGTATATATATATATATATATATATATATATATATATATATATATATATATATATATATATATGGGTCCACCTGACAACGTCGACAGCAGAACACCCAGAAGATCGACAACTGAGAAGACCGACGGATGAAAACACCGACGCTGAGAACACCAACATGAGAAAAGGCTGTGTAAGTATGCGGTAGTGATGGATGTTAGGGTGCGAGTAAGGTAAGTGAAGTATATTGATGGTCTGTAGGGATAGGGGTGGGTTAAGTGAGTTAGGGTTAGGGGGGGTATAGGTAAGTGTGCAGTAGTGATAGTCTTTGGGTTAGGGGCGTTAAGTGAGTTAGGTTAGGGCGCCGGTTAGGTAAGTGTATATAGTGATAGTCTTTGGGTTATAGTTAAGTGAGTTAGGGTTATATATATAGGTATATATATAGTGACGGACCTTAGGGTTAGGGTTTGGGTTAAGGTTGTAGATAGCTGTGTATGTGAGGTTTAGTGTGGGTTTGTAAGGATTTTGGTGTGCTTGTGTTGTGTGTGTGCTTTTGGACAGGGGATTTGTTTTGTTTGTTGATTGTCGTTCTTATGGTGTGTTGGGCATGTGAGGTTTCATGTTTGTGAACTGTCGGTTATGTGGTATCGGTGATTTCGTTGTCGGTGTTGTGATGTGTCGGTGTTGTCAGGTAGACCCATATATATATATATATATATATATATATATATATATATATATGTGTGTGTGTATATATATATATATATATATATATATATATATATATATATATATATATATATATAAATAAAGGTGGGCCTTACCCCACATCAGGGGTGCAGGTGGCTTGCTCCCCTGCACAAAACAAGTTTAAAGGAGATGATAATTATGTTTGATCCTGGACTGGATTTATTTATTTTAGGTTTGGATACTTCCATTATTTTATTTATTTTTTGTTCTTATATTACAGTTTGTTTTATTTTATAGTTTGTTTTAAATTAAATTTCATTTTACCTCCGAGTTTTTTCTTCTTGGAGTATTAAAAATTCTTGGCTAGGTTCAGTTATTAAAGAATCAATTGTCCATTGACTGATTGAAAAGGAATCCAATCTAGCTAATTAGTCGGTGATGCCTAGAAATAGGATATGTTATTTAGCTCCAAGTATTTAGCTGCATTATCATTGGTGTTGTTATTATTAGGGTCTATATTAGATATCTGAACATTTTAATGTCCGATCGCTAAAAGTCGATCTTTAGTGATTCGATCATTTAAGTGTTCAGATATGTAACATAGACCCTTATTATTATTACTACTTAACTGAAGTGCTGTGTGAGCCACTCTGTCTGCAATAATCCCAGAATATGTGGTGAAAAGGGGACAGCAAAATCCAGAATAATGGTCCCAAAAAACAATTTTATTGAACAACCCCATGCTAAGGCTTTCATCCTAAGTCAACAGATGTCATCAGAGTATAGCTTTAACCCTCCTCTGCATTATGACATATACATGTGTTGAAGGTTTCATATCACTACTATGATTATATTTTATGAATATTTATCAGATCCTTATTGTGTGATTTTTCATGTGATTTTTTTTAGAAGTTTTGATTGGGTAAGGTTTTGTATATCTTTTAATGTAGAGGAGAGTTAAACTCATGCTCTCATGAAGTCTGCAGATTTAGGATGAAAGGGCTTAGCAGGAGGTTGTTCAGTAAAGTTGTTTTTTTTAACAATTACTTCAGATTTTCCAGTTTTCTTTTCATCAAGTACTTTGGGACTATTATAGTTTAGTGTGTTTTTACAGAGTATGCTGCCTTTATTTCATTTTTTACTCCTGTTATCTGACTGCATTTGATTTTCTCACTCACCAGACCAATCCTTGCTGTGCTTTTAAACTTGTTGGCTTTTGAGCTGCCCACCCCCTACTATAAATTCCACTTTAGATGCTCCTCTCAGTTTCATCTCATTTGCTCATTTTACAGGACACTAACAGATCAAATTGGAATGACTCTCAAAGCTTAAGTCAGCTTTTGTTCCATACCATCCCATTTGCTTAGTACACACTGCAAGTTTTAGAGTATTAACCTTTTTTTCATGTTACTTTTAAAATCTGTAACATCTGGGACTAGGGCACCAATCACTGGAGAGCCTAGGAACTGTTTCTCAGGAATCAGTTTGGGATTAGTGCTTTGGTTTTGCTGCTGGTGATGGAAAATACTTCCTCAGCTTAATATTTCAAACTTCCTGTAGCATATGTAACTGTTGTTGGAGAAAGGACTTGATAACACACCTCTCAAGTGTCTAGATCTTTGCCTCTTATTTTTGGCCTGTTCCACATATGGTTTTCTAACAAATCACTGAGGATTCAAGACATTAAATAATAGCATACATTTAAGTTTGACTTCATATTCTTCAGAAAATGCATAACACAAATCTTGATATTCTACAACTTTCTAAGTTTATAAGAGCAATATTGAAACTATGCCCCTACTTTTGACAAATTCATTGAAAGGTATGATTTACATGAAAAATATGCAAATCCTTAATGTATGTGCATGCTCACACACACACACACACACACACACACACACACACACACACACACACACACACATGCATAGCTAGTTTTAGGCATCAGCAAACTCTACAGCCACTGGGGAGTCCCTGGTCCTGGGGCCCCCAACCATAGCAAGTTATCATATTTTGATATTTTGCCAAACCAACAAAAGCCTGTACAGCTGTCTTGTGTACATAAAAAAAAAAAAGAAAAAAAAAGTGTGCAATAACTCAAAGTGAAAAGGACTGGCACAACTCCTACTCCTTTAAAATCTAAAGATAAGTAGTTGTAGTGACAGCACCCTATCAAGCAGTTGGCTTCATAATTTCATTCAGTATTTTTACCAGTGATATAGTGCTCTTTACTTAAATTCTGCTGTTTGGCATTTTTTCCACTAAAACTAACATCATAGCTGGTGTTAGGCTTCAATCATACCCATGGCTGCCCATGGCTGCAGGGGGCCATGTGTTCATCATTGACTGTGCAAACGGCCTTGCAAAAGCTGCTTCTGGTTATGAAAAAAGTAGAATGAAAGAAATTGTCATTCTTTCTCTGCTAATGCATTTTATCTCAATTAGGGTGTGTGATATGAACCTGTTTGGATAAAGCCGATAATCCACTGAATATATCTGAATGTCATAAGCACTAGAAATTGGCGGCCCGGTGCGTAGCTGGAATTTTAAGAACAGATACTCTTATCTTCAGTGATGGTTTTCTCTTTCAGGAAGTTTTATAAATGATGGCTGAACACCAGATACTATAACTCCCAACTTCTTTCCTTAAAAACTCTGGGCAAAGCCAAAAATAATGCAGAACAGCTCAAAATAACAAGCACTTTTTAAATATTACTCTAATTCACTTAAAAAGTGAATAGAAAACACACTTGCATCATTATTTATTTTATAGGTTCATAGGTAGGTACAAGGCTATCTGCCCGAAGGCATTTATAAGCCTAGCCAGAATGTGTTGGCTTTCACCACCCCCTTAGATTAGTTCCCTGTGCCTCTGTCCAGCAGAACCACTGAAGTGATTCCCGGGGAAAACTTTGTTTCCCATCCACTCGTCAAGGATTCTCTTGAAGAGTGTTAGCGAGGAGCTCTGCCTAATGTAGATTGGAATCTTGTTCCAAAGCATAGGAAGTCTCTGGGACAGGAATCTATCCCTCCAGCACATCCTATTTATTGTTGTGGTGAGGTTTAGATCCCTAGAGCGTGTGGCTCGTGGGGATAAGCTTTTCTTTAGGTGGAGCATTGTCCATCAATTCTTGGTTGTATGTCAGGCAGAGATCACTTCCGAGTAGGCGGTATGCAGCCGAGTACAGCTGTAATTTCTTCAGTCGAGCTGCATAGGGCATCTGTTTGAAGCCAGTGATCCTCTTGGTGAGGTACTTCTGTGGTCTTTCCAGCTGTTGCAGGTGTCTTGTAAGGTTCATCCCAAATGGAGCATTGTACTCTATGATGGGTCTGATGAGTGATGAGCAGAGGGGCACAATGACCTCTTTTGATCTGGATGCGAACCCTTTTGTGATTAGGTGGGCCACGTAGAAGGATTTTCTAACAACTTTGGCAATGTGATTATCAAAGGTGATTATCAAAGGTGAGATTACTATCTACTTGTGTCCCCAGATCCCTTATTACATCTTCCATATTTAGGGGACTACCACCTATGTGGTAGTTTATGGGTACTTTGTTTTTTTCCAAAGGGGATGACTACGCACTTTTTATGAATAATAAGTATAAAACTCTGATGCCTGGCATTACTGACCGTCTGTAATCCTAAATTATTTGCCTGGAAATAAAAAAAATATTATAATGGACAGGGTAAAAATATGTGCTAATATCAAAGACATTTTTTGAAATCAGGAGCAGTGTTAATTACCCCTCAATGAGGTGGGTAAAAGTGACTTATCCCTACTGCTATTTGACTGTGAGGTGCCATTGGCTGAAATCAGTGGAAAACTAGTGTTGTTATGGCTTAGGATTGTGTGTTTGGGGGGCAGAGAAAGTAACAAGATGGCCATAATTTCTTTTACTTTCTATCTCAGACATCATCAGCATTGCTGTCATGCTTCTGTTTGAATCTGTATGGGGGGGGGGGGGGTGTCAGAGTATTTAGGGTAACAAGGTGGCCATAATTTGTTTTACTTACTATCACAGACACAGAGCTTACACATTACAGGTGGTTTGGCAGAAGCAGGTTGTGTGTGAAAATGATTGGTGCAAAAGTGCACCAAAGAGCATGGCCATATAAAAGTGCTTTGCTCTGGCCATGTTCGTGCCTGTAGTTTTTTTCTGTGTAGAGTCTCTGTACCATTCCTGTTTATCTATGCATTCACTCATGAGCTCTGGTTTCTTACAGCATCCCCAAAATATGATATTGGTGAATTGGCTTCTCTGAACGTGGGTGTGCAGTGTGTTTGTGTATCTTGTAATAGGCCTGGCTTGTGAGGGGCAGTGTGTGTGTGTGTGTGTGTGTGTGTGTGTGTGTGTGTGTGTGTGTGTATTTCTGTGAAAATAATATCACAGATCTTTATTTGGAGGCATACATACTGCCAGGCACATACATAACTCTTCTGGGAAGCAGTAAAAATGCAGTTAACAATTATCTTTCAAAAATAAGACATAAAACACATCACAGAACAGTCAGCCCATTTTATCATCTAAGGGTCTGTTGGCCTTCAAACTCCAGACTGTAAGAATAGATTTTGATGTTGACTTAGCGATGTCCTCTGGTCTCAACCCTACCCATTCTAATAACAGCCATGCTCAGCGGTCTGGACAGAAGGATTCTATAACTTGTGTGGAGAGTGCATATGCTTTGGTCATTATGTTTTTAAAATTTTCCTCACAATCAAACCTCAGAGGAATGCATAAGAGATCATTATAACTTGTGGAGGTGCTAGAACACTGTGGTCATTCTTCCTTTTACTTCTCTCACAGACTTCAGGGGTGTGCAGAGAAAACCACTACAGCTTGTGTAGGGAGAGTATATGGTCTAGAAGCAACAGGTTGGACTACATTACTGTGATAATTTTTTTTTTCACATTAATTTTTTTTTCACTTTTCTCACAATCACACATCAAGCAGATATACATGTGGTCATCTTTTAGGTCTAGGAGTGAGGAAGCATGCTATGTGCATATAAGACAAACTTCACTTGAAGTGCATGACTGTGGCCATCGGTGCCTTTGCTTTAATCCCATTCTAACAAGAAAGGAGTTTGATAGGGAAAGCAAGCAGTATTCCCAAACAGGAGTTCTGTATACTGTTGAACATTTACCATGTGAGTTTATTGTCATGTACTATTTTGTCAGCTTTGATCAGTAAGCCTTGGACACAGCTACTGTATTTCTTGGAAGAAAACATATTCTTTTCTTATTCATGATTTTTGCTCAGGCCACCAGTGGATCAAAATGTTGAGAAAATATCTACAATGCACCTCAGAGCATGTATAACACTATGGCTTTTGAGCACCTGGGAGCCCTCACACCCTCAGCTTAATGCATTTAGTTCCAACACAGCTATTTTTAAGCAGCTGTCTTGACCAGTTAAGGTGTGTTGAAAGGATCCAAAGAAAAGTAAACTTAAACAGTAATGTTGAGTTTCTTTCTTTAGTCATAACTTTTGTTCAGGCCATCACTAGATGAAAAGGTTGTTTAAAAAATTCTAACAATGCACTATTGAACATCCATCAAACCATGGCATCTGGAAAATTTTGAAGTGTAAGGAAAAATGTCAGAAAATAGGGGAAAAGTAATCTGCATGGTGTGGGGAACCTGTGATGGGGAAAAATTGGTGGAAGCATTGGAGGATGTTCACAGGGGATTGAAGCAGTAGTGTGAGTGGGTGGGGGGCACCACCGAATCCTTCATCTAGAACATTACTTGACTTAAGTCCAGATCTGGTCATAACATTGTTATAATGTAACATCATTATAACTAAATGCCAGTAACAGTGACTGTCCTTCTGGAAGGTGAGTCAGCTTGGTATGGTACACAGGCTTGTCATAACATGTGAGCGTTGTAACAGTCAGTCACTGTGTGCTCTACTACAACTGTGCATCATTAACTAAATTAATATTTGGGAGGGGTGGCAGTGACAGAGGAATACTCATACTGAAGTGTTCAGGGGCTCTCAACCTGACACGTGGTGGGGGCCCACATAATGCTAAAACTGGCCTTGTAGACAGACGTGGGACTTCTTACTTTTTTCTTTATTTTTTCCGCACCTCACTAAATGCTAGCTGTGCTTAACGAGGGAAAGGTAAAGTGGAAAACTGTTGCGCTATTTTACAGTTTTTATTTTTTGTCTTTAAATTTTTTTTTTCAGTTTTATGCTCGCTAAACAGCATGCCCTCATTAAGCAGGCATTAAAAAGGTGGTCATTTGCTTTTTTTATGGTAAAGCTTCTAAGTAGCTTAATATGCTGCCGTGAAGTAATAGATTTGTTTTTTACTGAGTGATATCTGTATGTTAGCACCCTAGATAGGGCAATAATGTATGTTTCACCCATTTTGTAAAAGGTGGTGACCATCAACTGCAGTTGGTGATAGAATGAGCTGATACTACATTTGGATATTTGCTTTTAAATTTCTCCAAATATTTTGGGTTTCTAATAGCATGATGGGAATGGACCCCATTTCTAAGTCAAAGTATGATTAAAGTTCATGAAATTAGTATTGTTTCAATCTTTGATGTCAGCCAAAAGTGCTCTTCGCAGCACCTGCAATGTTCCTAGTAATGACTCATTCTGCAATTCGTATGAGATTACATGGATTGGTAACATATCTAAATATGACTGTAGATTCTTTTTATAAGGCCCATTGTTCCTACTGCTATTGGAGCTGTCTGGGTATCTTTATTCCACATTGTTCTCATTTCTGCCTACAAATCCTTATATTTTATGACTTACACACTGTAGTCACTGGGTGTGATGATTTCAATGATCAAAGTTACTTTTGTCTTCTTTTCATGGACCAATATATCTGGTTTTCTAGCATCTATCTTTTGAACTGTTGGTAATGGATGATCCCATGTGATGTAGACTTCATCATATTCTATGATGCTTTGTGGCTTATGTTTCCAGTGTTTTTCAGCCACTTCAATACCATAATGTTTGCACAATCCCCAGTGCAACAGTCTTTCCACATTATTATGCCTTTCAGTATAGCATCCTTCTGCCATTAGTATGCCACAACCAGCAACGGGGTGTGCGGCTGTTTCCAGTTCTGTTTTACAAAACCTACATTTGTCTGTTTTTTCCACATGTTCATTGGACTTTGTAAACCATCGTGTATGTACCCACCATCTTGGGCCGCCAATGTTAACCTTTCACCTCTTGGTTTGATTTCACCTCTCCTTTTCCATTCCTGCGTTTGCTCCTGAACAACATGAGGTTCCTTTCTATACTTGCAACTATATTTATGCATTTTCTAAATTTCTTGCCTTCTTATCTGGTCCTTCGCCTTATATTCTTTCTTTTGTTTTTGGCACATTCAGTTGCTGCCTGATTTTTATCTACTTCTGATTTGATTTCCATTCCTGCTTGATGCCAGTATGCTTCTGCTAGATTAAGCAGAGAAGTCATCTTAGATTTATTCTCCTCATGTTTCAAAACGTTCACTATGTTTGGGTCTTGTGAGGAGTTTCATGATTGCAGATCCATACATGTAATCAATTTCAAGGAGGCCCATCCCTCCTTTGAAACAGGGAATATATAATCTTGGTATACACTGATTTTTATAAATCATTTCGTGAGCATGACGCATCCTTCTTGTTTTCCTATGTAATCTCTCCAACACATTTTGGGCCCAGTCAGTCCCTCCAAACCTGTAAGTTAGGACAGGAAAAGCAAATTGGTTTATAGCTTAGATTTTGTTCTTAGATGTCAACGCTGTTTTCAGGATTAATATAAGCCTTCTAAAATATTCCTTACTAAGTTTTATTAACATTTGTTCATGTTTTATTGTTGATTCTTCATCAGTTCCCAAATATTTACACACTCCCTCTTGCTCAAGTTCTTACATATTACATTCTTGTCCTAAACTGATGTTTTCCTAGTGCTGCAGTTTTCCTGCTTTAAAGGTTGTTTTTGCACATTTATCAAGACAAAATCACATTCTTATATCTGAAAAAAGTTTTGACAACCTGCAGTTGTGCTTTCAGTTCCTCATCTGATGAGCTATGAAGTTTTAAATCAATCAATAAGTCAAGCAGAGATCGCCTCTAAGTAGGTGATATGAGACCGAGAATAGTTGGAGTTTTTTGAGTCTGTCCATATAGGACAAGTGTTTAAGGCCTATGATCCTCTTTGTGAGGTACGTTTGCAGCCTCTCTAGTTGTTGCAGGTGTCTAGTGAGGTATATACCAAATGGGGCATTGTACTCGATGATTGGCCTAATGAGGGAAGAGTAGAGGGAGACAATGACCTCTTTCTTCCTGGATGCAAAATCCTTAGTAATGAGATGTGCCACATAGAAGGACTTTCTGACCACAGTGGCAATGTGATGGTCAACAGGGAGGTTGCTGTCAACCTGTGTTCCCAGATCTCTTATAATGCCTTTTGTGTTCAGTGGACTACCACTGATATGGAAATTCATGGGAACTGGGTTTTTCCCAGAGGGGATAATGACACTTTTTTTGGCATTGAACTTAAGGCCATGGTTCTGACACCAGTTGTTTGTCTCAGTGAAGCCTTTCTGTAGGATGTCAGTATCACTTGGGGAATTAATAATAGCTCTCAACTTGCAATTGTCTGCAAACTTTGTCAGCCAGAGTCCCTTCATTTTGGCCTGAACTTCAGATAAGTAGATACCAAGCAGGAGAGGACCAAGGACCGAACCCTGTGGGACTCCACCTTTGACTGGTCGGCAGTCTGACTTGGAGTCAGCTACTTTCACACTGTGGGTTCTATCTGTGAGCCAGTTTGCAACCCACCTAGTGATATAGAGGTTGATGCCTAGCTTAGTGAGTTTTTCTATGATTCCTGAGTGGGGAATGGTATCAAAGGCCTTGGCCAGATCAAGATAGGCTGTATGAACCACATTGCCTTCAACCAGAGCTCTGGTGAGTGGCTCAAAGAAGTCAACCAGGTTGAGCAGGCATGATCTACCCTTCACAAAACCAAACTGTGTGGGATTCAGAGTTTGGAGATTCCCTATATCCTTGTTTATTAGGTCCATGATGATGCGTTCCATAGCTTTGCATATCAGACTCATCAAGTTAATGTAGCAATAATTCTCAGGGTGTGTAGTCACTCCTCCTTTGTGGAGAGGGATGACTGTAGCAGTGTGCCATTTGGTAGGCACAAAGCCTGAGGTGAGGCTGTGACTGAACAGGGCACACAGGTGAGGTGCCAGTTCACTCTGTAGTTCATGTAGAACACAGACTGGGATATTGTCAGGTCTCATAGAAGCTGTATTCTTGGCCTTGGACAGTGCTGTTTTAATCTGTGCAGCAGTAATACCTGGTGTCTGGCAATCTACTGGTATTTTGATTGGTCCTTTGAAGGGGAGGGGTAATGTTGGCACTGAATCTGTCAGCCAGTATATTGGCAATATGTTGGCTCGGTATAGGAGGTACCATTCTGCATTAGCTCAGAGAAAATTTGGATATTGCCGTGGAGATTTTTTACATAACTATAAAAGGCCTTGTGGTTGTCTTTACTATCTGCTGCAATTCTGTTTTCATAGCTAGCTTTTGAGGATTGGATGAGGGATCTCAACTTTTTGTTGAGGCTGATAAGGGAGTTTTTTCAGTGGAACTTCACCTTATTCCACATCAGTTTCCTCCTTCTGTTGTAGAGTTTGTTTATGGCAGGGAGCCACCAGATTGGCTTCTGTTTTTTTGGAGGAGAGCATCTTGATTCTATTGGGTATGGCGAGATCCATGCATTTGTTTATGTGTTCATACAGTGCATTCGTGTATGATGCAGCAGTCATGCAACTATTCTCCATTTGGATAGGTGCCGTGAAGTTAGCCACCTCTGTTTTTAGGAGCCCAAAGTTAGCTTTGAAGAAGTTTTTCATGGTGGTTACCTTTATGGGTGTGGGTAGGTGGGAGGGATGTGGATTTCCAAAGTGATTAGTTTGTGGTCAGATCTAACCAGGAAGTAGTTGACTATTGGTGTAGAGCAATGGTCACTCATGTTAGTAATGACCAGGTCAAGGATGTTGCTACCTCTAGTGGGGGTAAGTCAGCTTACAATACTAGAGTTTGTGCATTTGCTGCATCAGTTAAGAACGTCACTGTAATTTTGTTACTGTTGAGAAAGAGTTTTCACTATTGATGAAAGTCACTTCATTTGTTTTTTAAAATAAACATTCTACCTTTATTATATTTATATAAATGCAACAGAAAATTTTCAGTAGCATATTTTATATGTAAAAGATAAAGATGCCAAAGAAGTCAAAACTTATTGCACTGCATAGTTTTGCATGTAGAAAGCATTCTTAGCGTTAACCACAATCATGCATCAAATAAACATTTCTTGTGCTTTTTGCCACAAATGCACCTGAGTGACTTTTCTGCTAGCTAATTCACATAGGACTGATGTTCCACAGTAATCAGGTCTGAGTCTGTAATGCTTCTGAAATCAGTTTACTTTTATAAGATACACATGTTTCTGGGAATGCTCATGAACCAAAGTCAGGTAATGTTTATTAACACCAGTGGTGAGATACAGCTTTTGGATTTAGCTTACTGATCTACTTTGTTAGATGAATCCATACTCAATAATTTACATTTTTTTCAGAGATTCTGACACCTCATTACCCTCCCATTTAAAATATTCTTTCATTTTGAAATAGTATCCCCAAGTGACATTTCTTCATTTTGGGAGTCTGAGAAAAGAATGTTTTCTATTTCAGACTCACAAGGGGTAGGACAGTTACATGACAGTTTGTAATCATAACTCTTAGCATCAGATTCAGAGATCTCCTCTTCATCAGAAGAAGAAGAAAGTATCTCTTTCATTTAAATGTACAGATTGTAAAAGAAAGATGAAGAGACTGGATATCCTTAAACAGGACCTGGGCAAAGCTATGCTAGACCTCTTGAGAAGGTTTATTCACAGAGGAGGTGGGAGGAGTAGACAATTGTTTTGTCATGTTATTTCTCTTTATAGGGATCTCTAGATTTAAAGTTTTAGAGGTATTGACTAGAGGCCTGATCATTGTAAGGGCTCTGGTGACATCCTCTCCCACCAAAATATGGTGAATACCTACCTCACCTTCCGAGATTTTTCCTAGATTATAATCCTAGATTTTCCCTTCTTGTCAACAGCTAGACATATGGTCTGATAGGATGTGCTCAATTTGCAGGCCTTAGCTGTCCTTGTTGGGGGCCATAAAAGAGGGCCCAGAAGATTTGGACCAACAGCCTGAGGGCTGCAAAAGTGTCTAAGTGGAGAAGTCATACCCAGACCTTAGTAAAATGGTGAAGTCTAAGATTCTTCAGAAAACACTTTAATGACTTTTTTTTCCTTCTAAGTAAGGAAGTCTGCCAATGGGAAGTCTGTTGGTATGATCTTTCATGTCAACTCTTTTAGTTGCCTGTTTCCAAAAAAACATTTCATAGACTCTTTCCTTGTCCTTAAGGTTTTCAGAGTAAATGAAAGCCAAATGTGACAGGTTGTATTACTTTGATATCGTGAATAAAAAACTCATGAGGAATGGCAGTCCTTATAGGGAATCTGTCTACCATGGAGACATTTACCCTTCCTAGCAGACTTAAGCAAAAAAAAAAAAAAAAAAAAAGTCCAATTAAAATGAAGATTTTCCAATTATGATACTTATTTGCTCAAATTGTGGCTGATATGTCAATGCTGAGCCGATGAGAAATCTGGCTGAGCATAAATAGAGCAAAATGTTGTGAGATTTTTCATGCCTGTCCATCCCTCTTATACCAGCACATGCTCTTCTGCTAAAGGCAGGTGTACAATGCACAAGGAAAGAGCCCACAGTTCTAAAGACTGATTGGATGTCTGGTCCTTGGTAAAATATGTCACATACAGATAAGGCTACTGCAACAGTGATCTAATGAAGAACATTTGCAGTTTTGTGTAGTCAAATTTAGGCTCTGAAGAGAATTTGGCGGAGATATTGTGTAAACTGGTGCATCCTTTGGCAATAACAGTTGTTATCCATGTATCCTAAGTGATGGTCATCAATGCTAGAAGGTATAGGGACAAATGATTCTTGATTGCCTTGGTAATAGGAGGGTCAAGCATTTCCTCTGAGATTCACCTGCTGCTTCCATCAGGGAGGGTTGTCGAATCCCTGGTTTTGCTGATTACTTCTACTTCTCTCGTGACATTCATAATGAAAGCTCCCATGGCCATGCTGAATCCTTTACTACCACTGGTTGTCAACTGTAAGTTGGTCATGTCTTCAGTGCCAAGCCAAAGTGGACTATTCTGCCTTCTTGAGAAGGGACATTGTAGAGTAACCAAACAGTTGTTAGGGTCTTGCCTCTTTCTCACTGGTTTCCAGCTCTTCTTTAACATTTCCTTCAAATAAATGAGAAGCATTAATTGGGGGAACTGATGAAGGGCAATCATGATTTCATCATGGTTTGGAATTCAGAGCCAGGCATGGAAGTAAATTGCTATACCTATGGTTAACACTCCTGCTGCAACACTGGCAGAATGTTGAGCTAGCTGCATGGCAAAACTGGGGAAATAATTGCTACTTGTTTATATGTCTGATCTTGCTGGAAACTAGGCACAAGTGAGAGTCTAATGAAAGCCAGAAAAGATCTTTGAAGCACATGCTGTTTTCCTGAAACAGCACACCCATGGGATTCCTTCTGTCCAGCTGAGCTAGTCCAGGGCAAATTATAAAATGTAATCTAGAGGCAAGATTTGCTATCTAAAGGATATGAATTGTTTAAAACTAACTATTTTTCATAACATTTCTCAAAGAATTCCCATTCTGTGGAACAGGCTCCCTTTCCATGTGAAGCACAATTCCTCCCTATCCTAAATTAAGCACAGCTTGGACCAGTGGATGGCTAATCTGAAATTCACCCCTGGTCTGGTGCTTATTTCTCAGTAAATCACTTTATATATAAATAAAATTTGTGGGTCACATTCGGGTTGCATGGCTAGGTTTGTTAAGGTTCCTAGTGGTTGTTAGTCTAGTGCACAGTGTATACCTAAGAACCTATGAATTTCAACAAGCTCTACTCAAAGCACAACTAAAATATGGAAATAAAAGCATGCAGAAGGACCCAAAACACACACATACAAGAAATAGAGCTGCACCCTAAACCATGCAACCAATGAGCTGTGGCCTAAACAGTACACAAGATATAACTGACTGCAAAAAGTTTTAAAAAGTGAAAAGATATGACCTGCATGTCACTATAGCAACAAATGATCATGAAATCCAAATTCTGCTCCAATAACTATAGCCAAAAAAGACATTTTCCTGATGTGAGCTTATTGAGTGAGCTAAGCATTGTGGGTAAAGAAGAAGACATGTTAGACCTAGGAAAGTTTTACTGCTGAACAGACTCCATCCTGAGATATCTAGTAATGAATGTTAAATAACATAGATGAAAACATGACATATATGTATACATGTGTGTGTGTGTGTGTGTGTGTGTGTGTGTGTGTGTGTGTGTGTGTGTGTGTGTGTGTGTGTGTATATACAAACTAAAAATAAGAATAACAAGTCTAAGTCATTGAACTTAAAATACACACACGCACACACACATATATATACATACATATATATATATATATATATATATATATATACACACACACACACATATATATATATATATATATATATATATATATATATATATACACACACACACACACACACACACACATATATGTATATGGTTTCACTTCAGAATGTCGAGTTACTGAAAACTCGAACTTCATATGGTCAGGACCATATGATCGAGTTTTCAGAAACTCGAAATTCTGAACTGAAATAATGAAAAAAAATCAAACACATCATTTCTGCAGGGGGGCAAGCCCCCTGTACCCCCTACAACCCTACTTAAATATATCAACTCCGAGATCGCTCTACAGTGGGTAAAAGGGAAATCTCCCATTCCGTGCTGTATGCAGAGGCCCAGAACGGGAGATTTCCCATTTCCTCGCTATAGTGTGATCACGGAGTTGGTATATTGAAGTAGGGAGGGTGCAAGGGCACTTGTTCCCCTGCAAAAAACTTTTATTAAACTAAATGTATGTCTTTTTTTTTAACACTTCACAATTTCGAGTTTCTGAAAACTTGATCATATGGTCTCGACCGTATGAAGTTCGAGTTTTCAGTATCTCGACATTCTGAAGTGAAACCATGTATATACATATGTATAAGTATAGATAGATATAGAAGCATTTGAATGAACTTTAATTGAGAATCATTTCACTGATCACCAAATTGTCAAACAATACATGAACAGCTTGTAACAAGTGAAAGACTGCTTCCACCCCAAACTAATACAAAGAAGGTAAAACATTTGCAGAAGGGAAAGACTTGTACTTCTCTATATATTCATATATGTATATAGTTTAATTCAAATGGTACTGATACATTAAATGGCATTATGCAGCATAACTGTACTACATTAACAATCTGCTCACTCATTTTGGGATGAACTACACAGTTTTTGGTTTTGTATTTTTTTTAACTTTAAGTTTACTTATTTGTAAGCTATACTCTGTTTTAATAGCACTTTTCTTCAACTGGCAAGTTCAATCATTCTGAAGTATATGTGTGTGTATACACCTTCTCTGTTCTCCATCTGCTACAACATTGGCCCTCTGGCTTATCCCTGCAGCCTCACTACTCTCCTTGGGCATCACTATAGCTCCTTTCCAGACATCCCGGACATACCCTTCTGCAGGAAACCCCCACCCCATCTACCAGGGAAGACATCATAATTTGTAAGAGCTGAGAAGGACTCAATGAGAAGAAGCAAGAAGGGCAGTGGGAGCCATCATGTACTGACATGGTCAACGCCCTTGTGCCATTAGGAATGCCATGCAATGATGTCAGTATGCCTGATGTGTGCATCTGCCCACCAGACAAATGATGGTATGCCACTCCCCCTAACTATTGCAGGCTTGTGAAACTCCTGGAGTCCAACAGACATCCTATAGCCAGCAATCCATTTACCCGCGCACCCCCAAGATAGGATAGCTATCCATCGGTTGCTTCATGGTATCATCTTCCATGCTGACCCTCCCAGCAGGCTGAGTCAATTCCAGGTTTCTGTTGGTACAGAGAGGCACCTAACCCTTGATGCATCAGGATGATATAGTCATTGTGAGATAGACTGAGTGCTTATAAGTTGCTTCATGACCTCTTTGCTGTAGTTCTATCTGCCTGGTCAATGTTTTAGTGGTAATAGGAAGTGGCTGGTCATATTAAGTATTTTATTTTCCCATTTAATGGACTTCAGAAGAAGACAGACTGGTTGGGACTTGATGTAAGAAAAGCATTTTGTTTTGACATGAGATGCCCCATTCTTAATCTTAGCTCTCTAAAAATTGCAATGTTTTTGCTCTGTATGTTCTGCTAAAGCATTAGCTATGCCATGGGTGGGGGATTGGTCTGGTTATAAACTGTTAGGGGGTTTGATCGGCATTGTACCAGAGGTGTCAATGAGTCCCTATAAGTCAGAATGATTGCTTTTAATCATTTAGCAGATGTAACTAACTTTGTGGCTTTTTAAATTATTTAAAATCCTACCTGCTGTGTTTTAGCAGTTGAAAATAGGTAAAAGCTACTATTTGTTTTTTGGTCCTCAGTCCAGAGGATTTTTTTTTTTTTGCTGTTCCTCATCTTTGGTCATTTGAGGACTGAATGGGGGATTTGCCCCAGGGTGGCATCTATCCAGCTATCTGTCTATGCTCTGCACTGTTCAGTAGAATAGGAATAATTTAAAAAGGATAAGCACTCTGCAAACACACAGAAAAATATAGTTTTGGTTCTGATAGTTAAAAGTATAGATTAATTTCTGATGAGAAATATGATGATAGAACCACGTGCACTCTATTCCAATCCTACACTGCAGTGCACTGAGTGATTTGAATATGGTTTGTTTTCATTTATATAACTGTATGATTGCCTGTGTCATAAGTAATAAATTAATAAAGATGCTTCTTGTTTAATAATAAAAAATAAGGCTAATCAGAAAGACTAGCATGCAGGAAATATTCAGGATAGCACGTCTTATGGGTCCCTCTTGTGGTGAGTTTTAAAACAGGCATAGTCATGAATAAAAGAAAGGTAACATTTCTTAGTAGTAGCCATACCTCTCAACCTATTAGTGCAAGAAATCTGGACAAAGCCATAAATAAGAGTGGCACAAAGGCTCAAAAATAGGGACAATTTTTCAATGTTGGCATTACAAACTTAGAAATTTGATAGAACAGGTTTTGAATTGGCATGAAATTTCTGAAGGGTATAAAGTCTGAAACTCAAATGTCTGTCATTATTTCCTAACTGATCTTTAATGATTTGCCACTAATTTGCCAAAAAAAAAACACAATTTTAAGAAAAATGGACCAAAATATGATGCAAAAGTCTGGACATTCTGAAAAAATCTGTACAGGTGAGAAGTATGGCTTTAGCATGTGTCCCAAGAATGCAGGTTCATAGGTAAATAAGTGTGTAGATTATTATTTACCTAGCCAGTTACTAGGAGACCAAAGGTGAGAATCAAACTCTAGACCTTGTGTCTCAGAGGTAAACACTTTCAGCATTATGTTAACTAAACACTTTCAGCATTATGCTAACATTTAACCCCCACTTACAAAGTTTGTCTCTTCTGTTTGTACAGTGTTTGTAGTCTAATTTAAATTGCCCAGTATCTGAATTTCTCCACTTCACCACTTTGTATTATAGAAATTTGTTTTAAAGAACCATTTTACAATTCCAAATAATTAAAAAAAAAACAAAAAAACATTTTGGTAAATAGCCTCCCCCCATGGACTAAATGTCATGATGTTGAAAATGATTGCTCCCAGGTGTTGGGTCATCACAGACCAAATACTTTTATTTTGAAATGTCTGAAAAGGAGATATCCTAGTAGCAAACATGCACATCTTTTTGGGACAGGAAGACATTTAGTTCTAGCTAAGACTAGGAAGCAGTACTCACAATAGGGGAAACTGTAATGAATCGCTAGTTTGATGACATCTGCAAAACTGTATTACTCTTTTCTGAGACAGCTGCAATGATTATGTGCATATGTATGTATTTATTTATATATTTACTTGTTTTTTTTAACTGGGTTGATGGGCCATGGCAAATGACAATGTGGCAATTACACATTTCAACATATAATTACATTTGTTCGAGATAATGATGACAGAGTATACTAGTAGAAATATACATGCAAAACATTTGAGCTAGGATTAGCAGAATTTCCTTCTCTACAACTGTTCTTCCTTCTGGTAACAGCAAACGATTTATTTTCTAGGACCAGAAGAGAAGCTTATGTTTGTTTTTCCAAATCAAATTGAAAGTTCAACTGTTGTTCTAAGCATATTTGTTATGTGCATGAATTTATCAGTAATTTTTATTGTTCTAGAGGATATGCCAGTCTGTTGGGCCAAGGTAAGGTTTTGTTGCATTTAAACAGCACGGATTTAGATTTCATGTGGCTGAGCATGTGATCCATTTCATGCAGCCAAAAGGAAAACTGGAGAAGTTTGTGTTCTAGGAGGTTTTGATTTTTTTTTTGGGGGGGGGGGTGATTTGAGGTACAAGGCATTGTTAATGAGTTAGGCAGCGTGCCATAGAGGGGCTATCTATCTATACAACAGAAAGAGTCTGCACTGAGCTGCCCTTACTTTCTGTCAATTGTGCATTTCTGTCTACATAGCATACACCATGTCGAGGGTGCTAAAATAACATCACTTTGCTGAGGCTTTTAGTGCTTAACATCTGAAGAGAAAAGTTCTCATAGATAAAACTGACCCTAGGAAGGAATGCATTCAAGCTAATACAAGAATGTTGTTTAGATGGGGCTTGAACATACAATGGCTGGCATTCAAAAATAATCCCCCTGTTAGCACAAGCCACTACAACCAAAAGGGGCAGTTTCCTCAGTCATGAAAAATGTGATTAAGGGACAAGTTTAGCCATAATAAGTAAAGATCTCATTATCAGATAGTTTGCATGTCTCTGAATTGAGACCTGCCCGCAGTAGTGCTAATCAACACTTTCCTGTAGCAATCACTACTGGTGGGCTATGCATCGCGTTGGTACATACAGTCCTATCATTCACTCTCCCACATACATATGACCGCATTCAAGAACACACACAGACACACACCCGCACACCTCAACTGTTACAAAATGACCATAATATTGCCTCTTATTTTTCCCTGAAGCTTGTCAATCACAGATGATTACAGTCAGAGAATAATGCAAGACGTTAGAGCTTCATTATTCATATCATTCTGAATATGCTTTGTGATGCAAAACTTGTTCTATTACAGTTTTATGTAACTTAGAGCAATATTTAAAGAGTTTCCATATTCTGCCCCGCATACTTCTTTTTGGCAAAAATGCTTTATGCTACAAAACCTGCTGTTCCGTCAACTGTTTACATGATTTGGAGTAACATTTTCTAAGTCCCTGGTGTCTAGTGTTTCCCACCCAGTATTACAGGCTTTGCTTATTAATCTAAGCGAGTTAAGAGGTATGTCAGCCACCTGCCCCACAAGTTCATGTACGCGCACACACACACACACACACACACACACGCGCGCGCACACACACACAAAGCAGATTGGACTCTCCCCCATCTGATCACACTCATAGGCACACTCCCTCCCACACACATGCACACAGATACACACACCCATACTCTATGCACCTCCAAAGTAATCCTTCTTCTGTGACAAATCAGGCAGACAAACACTTACACACAAACACACACACACACACACACACACACACACACACACACACACACACACACACACACACACACACATATACTGTGGAGATGACCAACAGATATAGTAAACCTCAGACTCTGGACCCAATCCAGTTTGGTTTCATCAAGGGAAGATCATGCCTAGTCAACCTGGTGGACTTCTTTGAGAAGGTCACCAAAGCAATGGATGAGATTAAAATCATTCATACTGCCTGCCTTCACCTGACCAAGGCATTTGACACAATGCCCGACTCAGGCATTGTTGACAAACATGATGTTAGGTACAAACCCATATTTCACCTGGTGGATAGCCAACCGGCTCACAGGTGGACCCAGGAAGTTAGAACTGGGGAGTTCACCTCTACAAAGGGGCCAGTCACAACTGGAGTGTCTCAGGGTTCAGTCCTTGCACTGCTCCTTTTTGGCATGTATCAAACCAGGCATATCCAACAATTGTAACATCCACAGAGGTTCCCCACTAAAAGAATACAGAGCATAAGTAAAATGTCCTATGCAGACCGCCTCAAGACCATATCCCTGTATTTTGTCTCCTACAGGCTTTTGAGGAGAGATCTATGCCCGGCATAGAGGGCATTGTCAGACCCCACTCTGATGGACCTTTTGCATATCCACAAAACAGACAGCTCCAGAATTAACCATTCTAGAAACTTAAACCTTGCCTGTAGTATAAATAGGACCTGCTCGAGAGAGAGGTATGTATCCTAGAGACTACCCGATCTATGGAACAGGCTCCCCATCCATGTGAAGCAGACTTCCTCCCTAACCCAATTCAAGTGCACCTTGGACAATTGGATGGGAAACCGGAAATTCATCCCTAATTTGGCACCTATATCTCTAATGGCCACAGGTAACCTGTAAATGGTTCATCTCCCAGGCCGATGCTTACACTTATCAAGGGTATCAAAACTTGTCAAAAATTTGGGATGCATGGCTAGGCTTAAAAAGGCCCCTGTGGTTGTTAGCCTAATAAACACCTATGAACCTATTGTGATGGCTGTGGTCTGGCCCAGCAATCAAGGAGCATCAATCCTCACCACTAACACCAGAGAGGGCATCTCATATAGGAGAAAAGATATCAAATACACACAGTAAAGTGCAGTTTCCCTTAAGAGCACACAGAGATCACAGTCAGTCTGGGGATGGTTGCTCCCTTGCTCTCCAGGTCTCCAATAAGACTCCTCACTGGCACAGCTACAGGGTCCAGATCTCAGCCTAGCTGGCAAGCTAACCTCCAGTACCCTCTCTGTCCAACCAGTGCTTCGTGTCCCTGCCCAAATAGCTGACACACACACACACACACACACACACACACACACACACACACACACACACACACACACACTCTGATATAAGTATTTATACAACTTCACAGACACTCCTGGGAAAGGCTGACACAGATTCTGCAGCTGTGCCCCATACCCAGACTATACAGTAGTAATTACTGCCACCAACAGCTAATAATTATCAGCTAGCCAAAGGCCCTTAAAAGGGTGGACAATTATTACTGTGCAATATTATCCAATAGTAGTGTAACTAAGCAATCAAGGCTTATTGGAAGGGCTTAGTACAGGATCACTTATAAGTATGCAATTTACTCTAGAGCTTAATTTATCTCTATATAAACCAGCCACAGTTCAAAAGGGTTTAAAATATTTAATAATAAATATTAAAAACACAAGACAATACTACTACACCACAGTGCTATTCAAGAGTTCAGAGATCATACAGAAACTTAAAATAATTCAGTAGTATAGTTCTGATATAATAGAAATACACTGTCTAATCTTTTCTAATTCCTAGCTATTTCTACAAGAAACCATACTTCTAAAGTAACTTACTTACATAGAGCATAAGGCAGTGCTGAGTTGGATAGTCAAACAAAAATGCTTACAGTCTCTCTCTGAGCAATAGTTTTTAAAATCACTAACAAACATCTCTGCTGAGCCCTCCCAGATTACATTTTTGACACTTAGGTTTCCCAGTATAAACATTACATCATTTTGACACTTAGCCTGGGGTTCCCAGGCCAACAGGCTACATTATTTAGCAAGCTAGGACCTACTCAGGAAGCTACAACAATAAAAGACATTTCACATGTACACTCTAGTAATTATTCCTTAAGTTAAAACAATAGAAAGAATATGCTAGCCCAGACAGGCTGACTCCAAGCTCTACAGATCAAAGGATATACAAGACATAATTTTAATTTCAAAGAACAGATGTGAAATGCTTGACTTAGTTTTCTTTACATCAGAGGGCAATGTTGCCACATTGTTGAAACAGCATTTCTTTACATTTAAGACAACAAGCCTGTAGTTTACGTTTATATTTACAAATGACAGAATTATGTATCAAATTTATTTGGCTAGGCTGGCAGCCTTCACCCATCTCTACCAGTCTTCACACACCCCCTAGAGAACTCAAGCTAGTTTTTCAAGTGACCCTCGAGAAATGCTACTTGAGAGGGTTAGGTCTATCTGAGTATATTTTACCCCATTCCCCGTCTTGAGAGCCCATCTGCATTGGCATTGCTAATCCCACTACGGTGCTGCACTGACATATCATATGCTTGCAACACCAGTCTCCATCTTAGCAACTTGGCATCTTGCTGGCTGGCTCTGTTTAACCATATTAGGGGGTTGTGATCTGTCATTACAGTGAATTTTCTTCCATACAGATAAGGCTGAAGTTTCTGCAGTGCCCACACTATGGCAAGACATTTCTTTTCTATAGCTGCATAGCATTCCTCCCTGGGTTGGGGCCTACAGCTGAGAAAAACCACTGGGTGCTCTTCACCCTCTAAAGAAATGTGGCTAAGTACAGCCCCCACCACATGGTTCGAAGCATGCACTTGCACAACAAATTCTTTGCTGTAATCTGGACTGGCTAACACAGGGGGTCCTCCCAAAGCTTTTTCAAGCTTTTGGAATGCCTGCTCACATGCTGGGGTCCAAACTACCTTATCTGGCTTGTTCTTCCTTGTTAGGTCTGTGAGGGGAGCAGCTATGGTACTATAATTGGGGACAAACTTTCTTTAGTACCCTGCTGTCCCCAAGAATGCCCTCACCTGCTTTTTATTAACAGGTGCAGGCCATGCCTGAATGGCTTCCACTTTGGCAGATTCTGGCCTTATCTTACCACTCCCCACTCTATGTCCTAGGTAGGAGACCTCTGCCATACAAACCTGACATTTGCTTGGCTTAATGGTCAACCCTGCCCTCTGTAGTCTGCCCAGCACCTCCCTGACATGCTGAAGGTGCTCTGGCCAGTAATGACTGTAGATAGCAATATCATCTATGTAAGCAAGGGCAAACCCTCCTGCTCCTGCTAGGATATGATCTACCAGCCTCTGGAAAGTCGCTGGTGCATTCTTCATCCAAAAGGGCATCTTTCTGAACTCATACAAGCCAAAAGGATTCAAAGGCTGACTTCTCTATAGCAATGGGAGTCTAGGGCACCTGCCAGTAACCTTTGATAAGATCAATGGTTATAAGATACTTAGTCCCACCCAGCTGCTCTAGGGCCTCATCTCTCCTAGGCATGCGGTAAGCATCTGACTCTGTGTGACTATTTAATTTCCTATAGTCCACACAGAACCTGGTGCTGCCATTCTTCTTTGGCACCAGCACTACTGGGGAGGACCAGGAACTGTTGGACTCTTGAATCACCCCTAGTTTCAACATCTCCTGTACCTTTTCCCTCAGAGTCTGTCTGACACTCTCAGGCACACTATAAGGGGCCTGCTTAATAGGCCTTTGGGGTCCTGTATCCGCCTGGTGCTGCCCCAGGTGGGTGCACCCTGGTTTCCCAGTGAACATGTCCCCATATTCCTGCAATACTGCTTGGATTTCTCGAACCTGGGAAGGAGATAGCTGCTGGGATATTGCTATCCCTTCCACTGAGGTGTCAGCCCGAGCATCACTGAGGAGATCAGTCCCAAGATCTCCCTCAGACTCCTCCTGCAATCCACTGCAAATGTTCTGCTCAAGGGCCACCCTATCATGGTAAGGTTTCATTATGTTAACATGGTACAATTTGTGCCCCTGCCATCTGCCTAGCAGTTCCACCATGTAGCACTGCTCCCCGGGCCTCCGCTGAAAACAGGATCTGTGGAACCTAGTCGGACATTCCCGGTCAACAAATGTTAAATAAATAAAAAAATAAAAAATAAAATAGTTAACATCACTTGCCTTTCTTTCCACTTTGCAGGGTCCCTCCCAAGCTGCTTGCAGCTTGTTGCGTCTGACAGGAATGAGAACCATTACCTGCTGCACCACAGCATACTCTCTGGCTTGAGCATTCCTGTCATACCACACCTTTTTCTGTTGTTGGGCTTCTGCCAGGTTCTCCTGGGCCAAGCCCATGAGTTCCCTGAGCCATGTCCTGAGGTTTAGGATGTATGCCACAACAGACTCCTTGTGAGTCTCGCACTCACCTTCCCACTCATCTCAAATTAAATATAGAGGTCCCCTCACCCTGTGCCCATACAGCAACTCAAAGGGTGAAAAACCTGTGGATTCCTGGGGAACCTCTCTGTAAGTAAACAACATATGGGGCAAATATTTGTCCCACTCCCTCTTAAACTGACCTGCAAATGCCCATAGCATGGACTTGATTGTAGAGTTTAACCTCTCAACAAGACCATTAGTCTGGGGATGCCAGGGAGTGGTCTTCATGTGCTTCACCCCGTAGGACTTCCGCAGACAACTCAGCAGGTCTGACATGAAATTGGCACCTCTGTCAGACAGTATTTCATTTTGGAAACCCACCCTGCTGGAAATCTCTAACAAAGCATTTGCCACCTTCTCTGCCTCAATGGAGGACAAAACCACTGCCTGCGTGTATTGTGTAGCATATTATACTATCACTAGGATATACTATTTCCCTGTGGAACTTGGGGTACTCAGAGGACCCACAATATCCATAGCTACCCTCTGAAATGGCTCCTCAATCACAGGCAAAGGCATCAAAAGAGCTCAAACCTTGTCTCCTGCCTTGCCTACCTTTTTGCACTGCCCACAGGTCCTGCAGTACCCTGTTACATCTCTGGAATTTCCAGGCCAATAGAAGTTTTGCATAATATATCTCTTTGTATGTTTTATGCCCATATGACCTGCAAAGGGAATATCATGGGCTATGTCTAGAAGTGCCAGATGGTAGGCTCTAGGCACTAGCAACTGCTGTACTCTCTCACCTTCTAGCCCTCCCGCAGGGGTCCACTCTCTGTATAGTAACTCTTTGTCCCAGTATACAGATTCCCCCTTTCCTTGAGAATCAGGTGCCTCCCCTAGCTACCTGCCTCAGGCCTTGCAATGTAGGGTCTGAGAAATAAGCCTGTGTCAAATCTTTCCTTGCAACCCTTTCCACCTCCCCTTCCACAGGAAGTCTGGCATCCTCTGACAGTGGTGCCTCACTGTCAGCCTGAGTACTACTACTCACCTCTACCTTTGCAGTTATCCTGTCTAAGGGAACATCAGTGCCCACAAGCAGCTGTGGCTCACCTTCAGTCTCACAGCTACAGCGTAGCTCACTCCCTGAAGTAACCACCTCACCAGTCCTGGCTGCAAGTATGCAGTCTGTCTGGGTCTCCCCCAGGCAACCAGACCCACATGCTTGTCTCCTAGACTGACCGCATATAACTGCATAAGCACATGATACTGCTTCATACAAATCCTTCCCTCTCAGGTTCATCTACAGGATGGTAGTTTAGTACCCCTGTTGTCTCAAGACAACCTGATATTGACATTTTGTCTTTCCCACTTACTGGCTCCCTCATCTTTGGTTCCCCATCTTGCCTCCATGGACAGATGTATGCCACATGGCCCCTCTGGTTGCATTCAAAACATTTAACCCTAGCTCCTGGACATGTATCTGGACTAGTGGCTTCCCTTGCTACTGGCATATTCTGTTGGGGCAGTCTGTGCTGCCCACCATGGGATCCTATAGACCCATGAGCAGTACTGGGGGGTCCCCTTCCTGTGCAGGGCTGCCGTGCTGGCCAGGCATTTGAAGTAGCACATTGTCTATCAGCTAACCAGATCCTCATGTCCTCAGGCAAAGTGCTAAGGGCTTGTTCCCTCACCAAAAGGTCTGCCAACACTTCAAAAGTGGTGACCTGACATCCACTCACCCAGCTATGAAAATAAGTGCTCAGTTCAGCAACATATTCCCACACACTTTCATCTGCCTTGCATCTATGCTCACGAAACATTTTCTTATACATTTCAGGTGTTAGCTTAAAACATTCTAAAAGACATTTTTTACAGCAGTATAATCAAAACAGACAGCGTCAGGCATTTTTAACAAAAAAGTTACAGCTTTCCCATAGAGTAAGGGGGTCAGGAACCATACCCAGAGCCTTTGGTCAACACTATACTGTTTGCATACTCTGTCAAACATATGAA